>NW_027142463.1:0-7500 GCF_026170545.1 Melanerpes formicivorus | reverse complement strand
GTTAGGGTTAGGGTTAGGGTTAGGGTTAGGGTTAGGGTTAGGGTTAGGGTTAGGGTTAGGGTTAGGGTTAGGGTTAGGGTTAGGGTTAGGGTTAGGGTTAGGGTTAGGGTTAGGGTTAGGGTTAGGGTTAGGGTTAGGGTTAGGGTTAGGGTTAGGGTTAGGGTTAGGGTTAGGGTTAGGGTTAGGGTTAGGGTTAGGGTTAGGGTTAGGGTTAGGGTTAGGGTTAGGGTTAGGGTTAGGGTTAGGGTTAGGGTTAGGGTTAGGGTTAGGGTTAGGGTTAGGGTTAGGGTTAGGGTTAGGGTTAGGGTTAGGGTTAGGGTTAGGGTTAGGGTTAGGGTTAGGGTTAGGGTTAGGGTTAGGGTTAGGGTTAGGGTTAGGGTTAGGGTTAGGGTTAGGGTTAGGGTTAGGGTTAGGGTTAGGGTTAGGGTTAGGGTTAGGGTTAGGGTTAGGGTTAGGGTTAGGGTTAGGGTTAGGGTTAGGGTTAGGGTTAGGGTTAGGGTTAGGGTTAGGGTTAGGGTTAGGGTTAGGGTTAGGGTTAGGGTTAGGGTTAGGGTTAGGGTTAGGGTTAGGGTTAGGGTTAGGGTTAGGGTTAGGGTTAGGGTTAGGGTTAGGGTTAGGGTTAGGGTTAGGGTTAGGGTTAGGGTTAGGGTTAGGGTTAGGGTTAGGGTTAGGGTTAGGGTTAGGGTTAGGGTTAGGGTTAGGGTTAGGGTTAGGGTTAGGGTTAGGGTTAGGGTTAGGGTTAGGGTTAGGGTTAGGGTTAGGGTTAGGGTTAGGGTTAGGGTTAGGGTTAGGGTTAGGGTTAGGGTTAGGGTTAGGGTTAGGGTTAGGGTTAGGGTTAGGGTTAGGGTTAGGGTTAGGGTTAGGGTTAGGGTTAGGGTTAGGGTTAGGGTTAGGGTTAGGGTTAGGGTTAGGGTTAGGGTTAGGGTTAGGGTTAGGGTTAGGGTTAGGGTTAGGGTTAGGGTTAGGGTTAGGGTTAGGGTTAGGGTTAGGGTTAGGGTTAGGGTTAGGGTTAGGGTTAGGGTTAGGGTTAGGGTTAGGGTTAGGGTTAGGGTTAGGGTTAGGGTTAGGGTTAGGGTTAGGGTTAGGGTTAGGGTTAGGGTTAGGGTTAGGGTTAGGGTTAGGGTTAGGGTTAGGGTTAGGGTTAGGGTTAGGGTTAGGGTTAGGGTTAGGGTTAGGGTTAGGGTTAGGGTTAGGGTTAGGGTTAGGGTTAGGGTTAGGGTTAGGGTTAGGGTTAGGGTTAGGGTTAGGGTTAGGGTTAGGGTTAGGGTTAGGGTTAGGGTTAGGGTTAGGGTTAGGGTTAGGGTTAGGGTTAGGGTTAGGGTTAGGGTTAGGGTTAGGGTTAGGGTTAGGGTTAGGGTTAGGGTTAGGGTTAGGGTTAGGGTTAGGGTTAGGGTTAGGGTTAGGGTTAGGGTTAGGGTTAGGGTTAGGGTTAGGGTTAGGGTTAGGGTTAGGGTTAGGGTTAGGGTTAGGGTTAGGGTTAGGGTTAGGGTTAGGGTTAGGGTTAGGGTTAGGGTTAGGGTTAGGGTTAGGGTTAGGGTTAGGGTTAGGGTTAGGGTTAGGGTTAGGGTTAGGGTTAGGGTTAGGGTTAGGGTTAGGGTTAGGGTTAGGGTTAGGGTTAGGGTTAGGGTTAGGGTTAGGGTTAGGGTTAGGGTTAGGGTTAGGGTTAGGGTTAGGGTTAGGGTTAGGGTTAGGGTTAGGGTTAGGGTTAGGGTTAGGGTTAGGGTTAGGGTTAGGGTTAGGGTTAGGGTTAGGGTTAGGGTTAGGGTTAGGGTTAGGGTTAGGGTTAGGGTTAGGGTTAGGGTTAGGGTTAGGGTTAGGGTTAGGGTTAGGGTTAGGGTTAGGGTTAGGGTTAGGGTTAGGGTTAGGGTTAGGGTTAGGGTTAGGGTTAGGGTTAGGGTTAGGGTTAGGGTTAGGGTTAGGGTTAGGGTTAGGGTTAGGGTTAGGGTTAGGGTTAGGGTTAGGGTTAGGGTTAGGGTTAGGGTTAGGGTTAGGGTTAGGGTTAGGGTTAGGGTTAGGGTTAGGGTTAGGGTTAGGGTTAGGGTTAGGGTTAGGGTTAGGGTTAGGGTTAGGGTTAGGGTTAGGGTTAGGGTTAGGGTTAGGGTTAGGGTTAGGGTTAGGGTTAGGGTTAGGGTTAGGGTTAGGGTTAGGGTTAGGGTTAGGGTTAGGGTTAGGGTTAGGGTTAGGGTTAGGGTTAGGGTTAGGGTTAGGGTTAGGGTTAGGGTTAGGGTTAGGGTTAGGGTTAGGGTTAGGGTTAGGGTTAGGGTTAGGGTTAGGGTTAGGGTTAGGGTTAGGGTTAGGGTTAGGGTTAGGGTTAGGGTTAGGGTTAGGGTTAGGGTTAGGGTTAGGGTTAGGGTTAGGGTTAGGGTTAGGGTTAGGGTTAGGGTTAGGGTTAGGGTTAGGGTTAGGGTTAGGGTTAGGGTTAGGGTTAGGGTTAGGGTTAGGGTTAGGGTTAGGGTTAGGGTTAGGGTTAGGGTTAGGGTTAGGGTTAGGGTTAGGGTTAGGGTTAGGGTTAGGGTTAGGGTTAGGGTTAGGGTTAGGGTTAGGGTTAGGGTTAGGGTTAGGGTTAGGGTTAGGGTTAGGGTTAGGGTTAGGGTTAGGGTTAGGGTTAGGGTTAGGGTTAGGGTTAGGGTTAGGGTTAGGGTTAGGGTTAGGGTTAGGGTTAGGGTTAGGGTTAGGGTTAGGGTTAGGGTTAGGGTTAGGGTTAGGGTTAGGGTTAGGGTTAGGGTTAGGGTTAGGGTTAGGGTTAGGGTTAGGGTTAGGGTTAGGGTTAGGGTTAGGGTTAGGGTTAGGGTTAGGGTTAGGGTTAGGGTTAGGGTTAGGGTTAGGGTTAGGGTTAGGGTTAGGGTTAGGGTTAGGGTTAGGGTTAGGGTTAGGGTTAGGGTTAGGGTTAGGGTTAGGGTTAGGGTTAGGGTTAGGGTTAGGGTTAGGGTTAGGGTTAGGGTTAGGGTTAGGGTTAGGGTTAGGGTTAGGGTTAGGGTTAGGGTTAGGGTTAGGGTTAGGGTTAGGGTTAGGGTTAGGGTTAGGGTTAGGGTTAGGGTTAGGGTTAGGGTTAGGGTTAGGGTTAGGGTTAGGGTTAGGGTTAGGGTTAGGGTTAGGGTTAGGGTTAGGGTTAGGGTTAGGGTTAGGGTTAGGGTTAGGGTTAGGGTTAGGGTTAGGGTTAGGGTTAGGGTTAGGGTTAGGGTTAGGGTTAGGGTTAGGGTTAGGGTTAGGGTTAGGGTTAGGGTTAGGGTTAGGGTTAGGGTTAGGGTTAGGGTTAGGGTTAGGGTTAGGGTTAGGGTTAGGGTTAGGGTTAGGGTTAGGGTTAGGGTTAGGGTTAGGGTTAGGGTTAGGGTTAGGGTTAGGGTTAGGGTTAGGGTTAGGGTTAGGGTTAGGGTTAGGGTTAGGGTTAGGGTTAGGGTTAGGGTTAGGGTTAGGGTTAGGGTTAGGGTTAGGGTTAGGGTTAGGGTTAGGGTTAGGGTTAGGGTTAGGGTTAGGGTTAGGGTTAGGGTTAGGGTTAGGGTTAGGGTTAGGGTTAGGGTTAGGGTTAGGGTTAGGGTTAGGGTTAGGGTTAGGGTTAGGGTTAGGGTTAGGGTTAGGGTTAGGGTTAGGGTTAGGGTTAGGGTTAGGGTTAGGGTTAGGGTTAGGGTTAGGGTTAGGGTTAGGGTTAGGGTTAGGGTTAGGGTTAGGGTTAGGGTTAGGGTTAGGGTTAGGGTTAGGGTTAGGGTTAGGGTTAGGGTTAGGGTTAGGGTTAGGGTTAGGGTTAGGGTTAGGGTTAGGGTTAGGGTTAGGGTTAGGGTTAGGGTTAGGGTTAGGGTTAGGGTTAGGGTTAGGGTTAGGGTTAGGGTTAGGGTTAGGGTTAGGGTTAGGGTTAGGGTTAGGGTTAGGGTTAGGGTTAGGGTTAGGGTTAGGGTTAGGGTTAGGGTTAGGGTTAGGGTTAGGGTTAGGGTTAGGGTTAGGGTTAGGGTTAGGGTTAGGGTTAGGGTTAGGGTTAGGGTTAGGGTTAGGGTTAGGGTTAGGGTTAGGGTTAGGGTTAGGGTTAGGGTTAGGGTTAGGGTTAGGGTTAGGGTTAGGGTTAGGGTTAGGGTTAGGGTTAGGGTTAGGGTTAGGGTTAGGGTTAGGGTTAGGGTTAGGGTTAGGGTTAGGGTTAGGGTTAGGGTTAGGGTTAGGGTTAGGGTTAGGGTTAGGGTTAGGGTTAGGGTTAGGGTTAGGGTTAGGGTTAGGGTTAGGGTTAGGGTTAGAGGTTAGGGTTAGGGTTAGGGTTAGGGTTAGGGTTAGGGTTAGGGTTAGGGTTAGGGTTAGGGTTAGGGTTAGGGTTAGGGTTAGGGTTAGGGTTAGGGTTAGGGTTAGGGTTAGGGTTAGGGTTAGGGTTAGGGTTAGGGTTAGGGTTAGGGTTAGGGTTAGGGTTAGGGTTAGGGTTAGGGTTAGGGTTAGGGTTAGGGTTAGGGTTAGGGTTAGGGTTAGGGTTAGGGTTAGGGTTAGGGTTAGGGTTAGGGTTAGGGTTAGGGTTAGGGTTAGGGTTAGGGTTAGGGTTAGGGTTAGGGTTAGGGTTAGGGTTAGGGTTAGGGTTAGGGTTAGGGTTAGGGTTAGGGTTAGGGTTAGGGTTAGGGTTAGGGTTAGGGTTAGGGTTAGGGTTAGGGTTAGGGTTAGGGTTAGGGTTAGGGTTAGGGTTAGGGTTAGGGTTAGGGTTAGGGTTAGGGTTAGGGTTAGGGTTAGGGTTAGGGTTAGGGTTAGGGTTAGGGTTAGGGTTAGGGTTAGGGTTAGGGTTAGGGTTAGGGTTAGGGTTAGGGTTAGGGTTAGGGTTAGGGTTAGGGTTAGGGTTAGGGTTAGGGTTAGGGTTAGGGTTAGGGTTAGGGTTAGGGTTAGGGTTAGGGTTAGGGTTAGGGTTAGGGTTAGGGTTAGGGTTAGGGTTAGGGTTAGGGTTAGGGTTAGGGTTAGGGTTAGGGTTAGGGTTAGGGTTAGGGTTAGGGTTAGGGTTAGGGTTAGGGTTAGGGTTAGGGTTAGGGTTAGGGTTAGGGTTAGGGTTAGGGTTAGGGTTAGGGTTAGGGTTAGGGTTAGGGTTAGGGTTAGGGTTAGGGTTAGGGTTAGGGTTAGGGTTAGGGTTAGGGTTAGGGTTAGGGTTAGGGTTAGGGTTAGGGTTAGGGTTAGGGTTAGGGTTAGGGTTAGGGTTAGGGTTAGGGTTAGGGTTAGGGTTAGGGTTAGGGTTAGGGTTAGGGTTAGGGTTAGGGTTAGGGTTAGGGTTAGGGTTAGGGTTAGGGTTAGGGTTAGGGTTAGGGTTAGGGTTAGGGTTAGGGTTAGGGTTAGGGTTAGGGTTAGGGTTAGGGTTAGGGTTAGGGTTAGGGTTAGGGTTAGGGTTAGGGTTAGGGTTAGGGTTAGGGTTAGGGTTAGGGTTAGGGTTAGGGTTAGGGTTAGGGTTAGGGTTAGGGTTAGGGTTAGGGTTAGGGTTAGGGTTAGGGTTAGGGTTAGGGTTAGGGTTAGGGTTAGGGTTAGGGTTAGGGTTAGGGTTAGGGTTAGGGTTAGGGTTAGGGTTAGGGTTAGGGTTAGGGTTAGGGTTAGGGTTAGGGTTAGGGTTAGGGTTAGGGTTAGGGTTAGGGTTAGGGTTAGGGTTAGGGTTAGGGTTAGGGTTAGGGTTAGGGTTAGGGTTAGGGTTAGGGTTAGGGTTAGGGTTAGGGTTAGGGTTAGGGTTAGGGTTAGGGTTAGGGTTAGGGTTAGGGTTAGGGTTAGGGTTAGGGTTAGGGTTAGGGTTAGGGTTAGGGTTAGGGTTAGGGTTAGGGTTAGGGTTAGGGTTAGGGTTAGGGTTAGGGTTAGGGTTAGGGTTAGGGTTAGGGTTAGGGTTAGGGTTAGGGTTAGGGTTAGGGTTAGGGTTAGGGTTAGGGTTAGGGTTAGGGTTAGGGTTAGGGTTAGGGTTAGGGTTAGGGTTAGGGTTAGGGTTAGGGTTAGGGTTAGGGTTAGGGTTAGGGTTAGGGTTAGGGTTAGGGTTAGGGTTAGGGTTAGGGTTAGGGTTAGGGTTAGGGTTAGGGTTAGGGTTAGGGTTAGGGTTAGGGTTAGGGTTAGGGTTAGGGTTAGGGTTAGGGTTAGGGTTAGGGTTAGGGTTAGGGTTAGGGTTAGGGTTAGGGTTAGGGTTAGGGTTAGGGTTAGGGTTAGGGTTAGGGTTAGGGTTAGGGTTAGGGTTAGGGTTAGGGTTAGGGTTAGGGTTAGGGTTAGGGTTAGGGTTAGGGTTAGGGTTAGGGTTAGGGTTAGGGTTAGGGTTAGGGTTAGGGTTAGGGTTAGGGTTAGGGTTAGGGTTAGGGTTAGGGTTAGGGTTAGGGTTAGGGTTAGGGTTAGGGTTAGGGTTAGGGTTAGGGTTAGGGTTAGGGTTAGGGTTAGGGTTAGGGTTAGGGTTAGGGTTAGGGTTAGGGTTAGGGTTAGGGTTAGGGTTAGGGTTAGGGTTAGGGTTAGGGTTAGGGTTAGGGTTAGGGTTAGGGTTAGGGTTAGGGTTAGGGTTAGGGTTAGGGTTAGGGTTAGGGTTAGGGTTAGGGTTAGGGTTAGGGTTAGGGTTAGGGTTAGGGTTAGGGTTAGGGTTAGGGTTAGGGTTAGGGTTAGGGTTAGGGTTAGGGTTAGGGTTAGGGTTAGGGTTAGGGTTAGGGTTAGGGTTAGGGTTAGGGTTAGGGTTAGGGTTAGGGTTAGGGTTAGGGTTAGGGTTAGGGTTAGGGTTAGGGTTAGGGTTAGGGTTAGGGTTAGGGTTAGGGTTAGGGTTAGGGTTAGGGTTAGGGTTAGGGTTAGGGTTAGGGTTAGGGTTAGGGTTAGGGTTAGGGTTAGGGTTAGGGTTAGGGTTAGGGTTAGGGTTAGGGTTAGGGTTAGGGTTAGGGTTAGGGTTAGGGTTAGGGTTAGGGTTAGGGTTAGGGTTAGGGTTAGGGTTAGGGTTAGGGTTAGGGTTAGGGTTAGGGTTAGGGTTAGGGTTAGGGTTAGGGTTAGGGTTAGGGTTAGGGTTAGGGTTAGGGTTAGGGTTAGGGTTAGGGTTAGGGTTAGGGTTAGGGTTAGGGTTAGGGTTAGGGTTAGGGTTAGGGTTAGGGTTAGGGTTAGGGTTAGGGTTAGGGTTAGGGTTAGGGTTAGGGTTAGGGTTAGGGTTAGGGTTAGGGTTAGGGTTAGGGTTAGGGTTAGGGTTAGGGTTAGGGTTAGGGTTAGGGTTAGGGTTAGGGTTAGGGTTAGGGTTAGGGTTAGGGTTAGGGTTAGGGTTAGGGTTAGGGTTAGGGTTAGGGTTAGGGTTAGGGTTAGGGTTAGGGTTAGGGTTAGGGTTAGGGTTAGGGTTAGGGTTAGGGTTAGGGTTAGGGTTAGGGTTAGGGTTAGGGTTAGGGTTAGGGTTAGGGTTAGGGTTAGGGTTAGGGTTAGGGTTAGGGTTAGGGTTAGGGTTAGGGTTAGGGTTAGGGTTAGGGTTAGGGTTAGGGTTAGGGTTAGGGTTAGGGTTAGGGTTAGGGTTAGGGTTAGGGTTAGGGTTAGGGTTAGGGTTAGGGTTAGGGTTAGGGTTAGGGTTAGGGTTAGGGTTAG
>NW_027142462.1:1513030-1639520 GCF_026170545.1 Melanerpes formicivorus | reverse complement strand
CTTTCCTTTCCTTTCCTTTCCTTTCCTTTCCTTTCCTTTCCTTTCCTTTCCTTTCCTTTCCTTTCCTTTCCCTTCCCTTCCCTTCCCTTCCCTTCCCTTCCCTTCCCTTCCCTTCCCTTCCCTTCCCTTCCCTTCCCTTCCCTTCCCTTCCCTTCCCTTCCCTTCCCTTCCCTTCCCTTCCCTTCCCTCCCTTCCCTTCCCTTCCCTTCCCTTTCCCTTCCCTTCCCTTCCCTTCCCTTCCCTTTCCTCTCTTTCCCACTCTTCCCCTTCTCTCCCTTACTCCCCTCCCCACCCCTTCCCGACTCCCCTCCCCACCCCTTCCCGACTCCCCTCCCATACTCCCTATCCCCTCTCCTCTCCCAACCTCTCCTCTCTGAACCTCTCCTCTCCTCTCTGAACCTGTCTGAACCTCTTCCCTCCCCTCCCCATTCCTCCCCTCTCCGCTCCACTTCGGTAATTTTAAATTTGACAGGGTGTCACTCCTGACACTTCACCCTTCCTCCCTTCCTCTTACAGAGGAGATCTGGCTCTCACAGCCTGGGAAGATGGGCCACCATGGGCAAAGCCACGTTTCTCACCCACTGCTCCATATCTGCCACTATTCTGCTCATATCTTCCCATACGTATCCTTTCATATCCGTTACTCCAAACCCTCCTCCTGCTGCTTCTGGAAGAGAATGAACATTAGCAGACTTTATCAACTGAAAAACTGCACTGCATGGTCAACTTGCAGGCACCTGCAGCTCCTTGCAGGACTTGTGATTGTCTTCAGACTGCCCAAGATTAAACTGTCTGAGCAGCACATTTCATCAGGTAGCATCAAGAATCTTCAAGAAAGGCCTCCTTGAACAGGTGATGATCATAATAATGCATCAATGGGAAACAGAGAAATAGCACAGGTGCCTGCTTGTTTGAGTTGTGCCCTCCCTTATAACATGGCTTTGCCACCTGCCTCAGCCCAGACCCTGTCCAATATGGGGAGAAGCTGCCAGGAACCCATGCAGCTGGTGGTAGTGGCTCGTGTGACCCTGGTGTGTGGTGCATGGTGACCCTGTGCAACGTGTTCCTGTGCAACCTGATCTAGGTGAACTTGCTTTAGCAGGAGGGTTGGGCTTATATGATCTCCAAATTCTCTTCTAACTCTCTAACTCCTACTGTTCTGTGATTCTGTGACTAGGTTTCCCAGAGGCACAAAATGAACATCACCAATTCAATTGCTTTCCTGTGTCCCACCACCCTTTACAGTGATTCCCTGCTACAATGTTTGCCTGCCTGATAGGTCTGTGCGTGGCTCATTCACTCCACTTGTGGGTCCAAGATTCCCTTGTAGTATGCTCCAGAGATCTCCTCATACCCTCACCTAAAAAAAGGCTTGTGCACATGTTCTCCAGTGGGTGGAGGACTTAAGCCTGTTCTTAAAACAGAGCAGATATTATTTACAATGACACTTTCTGTTTTCAGAGCCACTAACATCTGCCCATGAGGTTTCACTTGTACATAGCATACATGCAACGCAGAGCAGACATACAGGTGTGTAGAATAAATCCCACTGCACGTGTGATACTACTTCTGAAATTAAAACCCACTTTAAATCAATGAGGAATGTCATCAAGTCCTAGCAAGTGACTAAACTCATAGATCTGTGGCTATATGGCTACGGTCTTGACTAGCAGGCTGTTGTCTTTTCTGTGCTTGTCATTTTTGCATGGGTATTAGAGAATTTGGAAGGTCTGGATTTAGAGGTTGGCTTTGAAAGTTCAGCTGATTCAGAGTTTAGGAAGCACTAGCACAGATTCTGTACCCATTATCTCATGATTTAAATGTTCTCTGGTTTATATTAGCTAATGATTTAAGTGCCATTAGATAACTTTGTATGACATCCAATATGAAATAATCAAGCAGCTTAGTGTAACATTGGTCCCATCAATCAAACTCCCTATTCCTGCCACAGCATTGTTAATGAAATGTTGGTAAAAACCCCCACAGACCTGAGTATGGCATTAGAATTAAGGGGGTGAAAGGTGACTTTTTATTTGTTGTTGTTGTTGTCTTGGAGTCCCATTTAATTTCAGCAAAGAATCCAGAAGAGGCATGTGCTCAGAAAATGTTTTATAACTCCTACAATATCTTTCCTAATTATTATTTGTCTCTATGCTAATTTGCTGATAATACAGCAACATTCAATAGACAAGAAAGGCATCATCTCTTTTAAAAATATACTTGATACTGGAGGACGTGGTTCCTTTGAGGAAGGATCCTGGTAGTTCCTTTTGTCCTTCAATTTTTTGTGGTGAGATGAGTGCCAGCTCAAAAAGTAGGAATTTGTAATAATAAGCTCTGTTGTTACAATGGAGCGAAGTACAGATGATGTTTCTTGTTGTTTTGCCTGACTGATTTGTATGTGAGGGTGAAAATGTGTGGATATGAAGATAAAATGCTGTCACACGCAGCTCCCAGGCCTTTCAGTGGAGTCCTCTTAAAAAGATAAAATACCAGTAAATTAAAACCAAAACTGGAATCATTGCACAGCTGCATAACAAGGCTGACCATGGGAGATGTGAGCAGTGTGACAGGGATCCAGAACATTTAGTCACCTTCCTCTCCAGTGGCTGAAGCCTCCAGAGAGACAGAGAAGATCTGCTGAAGTGGGAACTACTCAGACAACTGGGAGTATCCTCTAGAAGGCAGGGACAGACAGAGGAGTCAGAGTGGAGAAAGGCCCAAGGAGCAGTTGGTCATGAAGGGGCCAGTGTTTATTTTGAGGAGCTATGTTTTGAGAAGGTAGTAATAAAAGAAACCCCCAGGAAAGGTGCAAGGTTGGAAAGTGAGCCTGTCTGTACCTCTTCTGTTCAAAGCGGAGCTGGGACTCCAACTGCTCAAAAAGACATCTTCCTTTGAAAAAGTTTGAAGGTGAAAATTTCAGCCCTTTGTTGCAACCAGTTAAAGCTTTTCTAATTCCCCTTTAATTTGGGAGTGCTCAGAAAACTCTGAGTTTTTGCAGGTAGCTGACAAGCTCCTCGCCATTCTTTAATGAGCTCTTTTCTTTTACAGAGAGATGAGGATTGAATTATTGTTAATATACACAGAAGAGGGACATTAATTAATTCTGAGAAAGAGATTATATTTGACCTATTCTTATAATTATCACCTGAAGTACATAAATACTCAGCTGGGACTGGGTTTTCTTAAGACTGTTTCAAGTTATCTTGAAGCCTTTTCCTGTTCAACACTGAGCAAAAAGCTGAAGTCTCTGTTCTGCTGCATGGTCCCAATACTTTACTACAGCACAGGCAACTTCATGCAGCCAGCTGTAGGGGAAAGCCTTGAGATTGCTGATTTTCTCCTCTCTGAAGATTTATGTGGCATTAAATAGGCAAAAAAAAAATACATCCTTCTTGTGAAGAAGAGGGGCAATGTAATAGGTTCAGGCTTTTTTATGTAAGAATCAAAATGCAGCACCAAATTCTGAAAAGGGTTTAATTAACAGCTTGGTTTTGCCAGACTTTTCTAGTGAAGAACTAACTTAGCTTATGGATTATAACTCCAAAAAAGAACTATTGATATGTTAATTGTATATGACTATGAATGGTTATTTATGGCATTGGATCTCTCTGCTAAACCAATTATGCTCTATTTGTGAGATTTGCATTATACTGCATCCATGGCATTTAATTAAACTCCTATTTCTCCTCTTTCTTTTTCTTTTTTTTTTTCTTTTCTTTTTTGTTTTGTTTTTCTTTTCCAGCCTTACATGTATGATAAACTACACTAGTCACTCAGTGGTTAAAACTGAAATCAGCAATAAATTCAATCACTCTCACACATATCCTACTTGGTTTGTGATGTCCAGATTATTGTTAGCTCTGCCACCTTAAACATTAACTTACCAACCTACTAGATCAAGTTCAATAAAGTTTTATAACTATATTTTACATGTTTCTAGAACTGGAGGGATCAGTCACTCTGACTCTATTGGTGAAAACCTTATTCCCTGTTTTAATGTATGTTAAGTATATTTATGCAAACATAAAGGGGATGTTTAAAAACAGTGTAATAATGCAGTGTGCTGTAATATGTATGTTTCTTTTGGTCTCCTTCTGCCAGTTAATAAACAGTGTATAAAGTCAGCTGCAGTGCCAACGCTCTAATTCAGAACATATCAAAAGCTTTGCGTGGGCAAGGTAAATTGGGCTGATAGTGAGTCAGATGCTGGCTGGATCACTCGTTTGTTCATTCAGAGAATTTTTAATGTAGGACTAATTTTTGAGTAGTTGAATTTTTGTAAAGAAAATGAAATCCTTAAGGGGGCAATTTAGCTGGAATACTCTGAAACAGTTCAAGACAGATTACCTTTTCACAGCTGTTTCATGTAGAAAAGGATCACTTGCTTTCTCTTTCTTTTCTGTAAGTGTATTACAGTGCACCTATTGAAAAGGGCTGGTAGGGGTTAGTGGAGAAGGGGGTTAAATCATGATACAGGATACACTTCTTTGTTACTAGAAACTTACTTTGCTTCCTAGTCAGTGTCAGTGCCAAAAATGTTGTTTTGGGGATTTCTGTGGTTGAAGCATCCAAAAGTTGGAGTAAAGGGATAAATTTTTATCTTTCCTGCAGCCCTTGTACACCCATTGCTTTATTATTCAGACAGGATGCTGAAAAATCGAGAGAACAGGATCTGATCTTCCAATCCATATATATATATATATACACACACACACAAACATATGTATATACACATATACACACACATAAATATATATATAACTCTACTGTCAATGCTCAGGCAATGGCAAATAGCACAGAGCCAGTTCTTCAGTTTCGGAACATAATAATATCCTCTTCCTGGCCACAATGCTATTCATCACAGCCTTTTGCCAAATAACAGGCCTAAGTGGCCTGGAGGTCTTTCTGTGGACACTATTCCAGATTCAGCTTCCCAAAGAACATTTTGAAACATACCAGTCCTAAAATGTTTTTGGTCTTACTCAGAAGAACTCTCACTAACAAAATTCAGCTCTCAGATTTCTCTGTTCTCAAAGAGCCCAACTTCCTTCTGTCTCAACTGAAGTCTCAACAGAAAAGAGTTTTAGCATCTTATTTGCATCTTAGGTGCACAATTTAAAAGTTTAAAACACAAAGCAGAAACAATTTGAAGCTATTTTCTGTGTGTGATCATGAGGGTGCGAGAACATAGTCAGGATAATTGTATCAGAAGGGAATCTATTTAATTAAATTCCTTCTACTGTTGCACATTAGCAAGTAGGACCAATGCAAGAGCTTTTATTTAGCCTGGTTGCTGGGGCAAGTACAAAAGTGTTTATCACCATGACATTACTAGAGGAGCCATTGCTAGAATCTAGTTTGAGATAGCTGAGGGGAGGGGGAAAATGTAGCTCTTATTTCAGTTGGGTCAATTTGCAAATACTCAAATCTTCTATTGTTTGAAGGGTTTATTTTACGACACAGAGCCTATAGTTACTGCACCCCAAAAGTTCTTTTCTATGATTAGATGAAGCACAGACAAATCATGAAAAGACAATTGTACACTTTCTTGTGTTGCTTTATGGGCTTTAAGTGCCTACAAAAAAGGATTCCTTATGCTTTAATTTCTCTTTATTTTTTTGACTGTAAAGACCCATGGGGTAAATGCCAGTCCCACAATCCTGCAGTTATATGGTTACTGTCAGCCTGCTCAAATGATGCTTCCTGTTCATTAGGCGTCCTTTCATCTGACAACAATGTACTGGCTTTGCTGCAATTCTTAGTCAACGCCCATCTCTTCAATAGCCTGTGAATAGTATTAAATAGTGTTTATGCTAGCTATTGTTGCCTTTTGTGTGGTTTGTCTAATTCACAGAGAAAAGTCTGCTTTTGTGGTCTAAGGCTGGCTACGTCATGGCACGCCATGTGCCTTCTGATGGGATCCATTCCTGCTGAGTGATAACATTACAGGCCTGAACTCCTTTGCAATACAATCCAGCATTCTTAACACAGTCAATACACTCACAGGCAATCTAGTTTACTCTTTATATTAAGAGGTTTAGGGAGACAAAGCTCATCTAAATACCTGCTCGTGAAACAAATAAGATGAATTCAACTGATTTGAGAATTACTCCCCAGCTCCCACACAACTACACAATGAGCACCAGAAATCAAAAATTGGGGGAAAAAACCCCAAAACCTGAAGCTGTGCAAGGAATGCCCAAATATTCCAGGTAGAGTCATTCTGTGTAGACACGCACATGACACATTTTAGCAAATAAGGTGGCATTATTGTTTCTAGTTACTGTTCAGGAGGGGGCTTAATGCTAGAGTCAAAGCATCTGCTATTATTTGCTTAAACTGATCACAAAGAGAAAGGATATTGTACAGACGATTACATTATCCTGCAGCTCAGGAGTCTTTGTAGGACAGGTATGTTGCTGTGCCTTGAAAGGGCTTTTCCTGTAAGCAGATCATTAAAGGCTCAATGTGTAACTGATCTGGAGCTGTCTCTGGCTGTTGGTGTATGAGTTTCTCTTGTCTAACTTTATGCTCCCTGTTCTAGGTATCTAAAATCTTACTGTTCTCCTTCCTTCTCTCTCTCAATCCCTCCCCTCCAACCTCATTACTGCACAGCTAAAGCTGCTTTTCAGCTTTACCTTGGGAAGTGTACAAATCCATGCAGATGCAACTGGAAAGTAAGGCTTATGCTGCTAAATCGTGCCATTTGTTTGTCCCAGGAGTTGTTATCCTCTGTGTGTCATGCTTTGAACAAGATGAAGAGTAGCTTCTAAACAATATGGCAATGAAAAGAATGCACACAAGTAATAATTACTACTTTGTAACTGCTTATGCTATCATACCCTCCGTGGCCAGAAGCAAGGAGGGAGGCAGGGGACAGGGTGGGGCTGAGAGTGGGTGGAGGCTGAACTTTGTGCATCATAGGAGAGCATTGCAGATTGCCCTCCTGATCAGCATAACAAAGGATGCCCATGTACCTGATCTTCTCTGAGGTAATATAGGACAGATCGACAAAGCATTTAGCACTGTAAAGCTCCTGGCAAACAAGAGGTGATGGGGTCAACACCCATAGACAGCTTGAAGATAGGCTTCTCCTGAAGTGGCCATTCTTTAGAGTCAGTTGGAAGAGACTACTTACTCCATCCTCATGGTGATGTCTGACACTGCTCTGTTGGTATACACCTTAGAAGTGCTTATTTCTTGCTACTAATAGTAGCCAATGGGATAACGAGCCCAGAAGAAGACATTATAGACATCCATCCAAAGTCTGAAAAGATGAATCCCACCCATACCTACTTCAGTGCTTGTGTGGATCTGGAACTTTGAGTTCTGCTGTCCTAGGCCTCATAGCTAAAAGCTTTTTTTCCAAGACAGGTAGCACAGAAGTCATGAAAGCTGTTATTAATTCTCTCTCTCTCTTGTTTTGTTGTTTTTTCTTTTAAGCTTTGGAACACCTCCAAGCTACATAGAAGGCAGTCATTCTTTCCATCTTAGAGTGAAAAATGAATTTAAAAAAATCTGTCTGTCATAAGAACACAAAAGCGTTTCCTGAATTACAGCCCTGACTTCTGAATGAGGGTGTTCTCCTGAAATGAGTCAGTGCAAGTGGAAAAGCATGTTCCCAAAAGAACAAGGAGGAACCTGGAAGTTTAGAGCTGTTGCTAGATAAGAGCTTCTTCCCCTGCATTCAGATCACCTTCCTAAGGAAACAAGTTGAGCAAATGCTCACCCAGAGGCAAGCCAGTGAAAAAGCCTATGGCCTGCACAAATGTATTACCCTGTTTTGCTCCTGAGAATGAATGAGGAGGTCTTTGACTAAGACTTTCAACAGAAGGCATTGGAAATGAACTAGGGTTGTCAGGAAAGCTGATTGATTTTGCAGGACCCATCCAAGCTGTACATTATAGTTTGGAGGAAGAGCATACCTTTTTCAAAAGACAATTTTTCAAAGTACTGCCCACGTTTGTGCTTTTGTGCAAGCAATAATGGTTTCATAAACATTTTCTGCAATCAGCATTTAGTAATACCCGGGAAGCTGGCAATTCTGACTAGATTTTACAGATATCAACTTTTTTGTGGCCATTAATACTTTTTTTTCCTTTCTGTTTATGTTCCCAGATTGATTTCCAATAGTTAAAATCTAAACAATAAAGGCAACGTTAGTTTTCAAGTCTGCAAATAGGAGAGACAATGTATGCAGCCTCCTCATTGATTGACTCTTCTGTTTTTATAGATTTGCCCTCTTGAAAGAATCATTAAACACCAGAGAAAATGATTTGTTGCCATTGATTACATGACATACTGCTCTGACATACACAGTTTTTATATCTAAGTTATTAATTATGTTGTTAATGTAATTTGCAGACCATGAGATAAATCATTCAGCTTCTGACTGGATATTACTGGATATGTTGCATATATAAATATATCTCTGGGTGAGAAGGGAACTGCTACCAAGAATAATAGATTAGAAGGCTACTGGTTTGCCTTATGAATCATTATGAGCTAAGGAAAACTTCATATGCCCATTTATTCTATTATCTTGAAAATGCTGAGTTTCTCAGCATCTCTGCCATTTACGTGCTATAGTGATGCACATAATAATTTCAACACAGTGAAGACTTGCAGTTGTTCTGCTTATATTCATACTCTATCCTCTTTCTCTCAAGAACTTGACAGTTTAAGGATAATAAGCTACAGGACACAGGCTTAATTTGTGTCTTCCTGGAGGCTTCACTAAACACTTTTTTCCCTCTTCTGATGGAGGATACTTTGTGCTAGCTTAATTCTCTGTAAATTTCTTTTCCCAGCAATGATTGCCAAGAAATTAATTATGACAGCTGGTGTGGTGAATGTGTGTTGCAGTATTCTACTGCCACTAGTGACAGGTTCCTGTGCTTCAAAGCAGATTTCTCTGCAATTGTACCAACAAATTGTTTTTAAAAGTTCCCCGTTTTGTACTTTGTTTCAACAGGTCTAGCTCTTTCCTTAGCTTCAGAAGGGTTTAGCAGCAACTATTCAGTGGTTACCCTGGGAGCACACTGAAGATTATGCATGCTTGCCTGACATTTGACAGATGCCCTTAAAAGGCTCAGTTTCCTTTTCACAGAGGCCAGGGGGTTGAAGAGGGTAGAGGGCTAGAAAGACTTTTGAAGTGAGTGACATATGTTTAAATGTCAAGGTGGTCTTACTGAATCACTAAGCACAACCCTTGTACATCGAAACAGAGGCTAGGTGGGGAAATGTCCTTTTTAATTAGAGCTAAGAATTCACATCTTTTAGTATTCTTGAACCTACAGATGACATAGTTCTTCATTTGGAGGGTAAGCTGAGTATTGAAGATTAAATTTTGTGGCTAGCATATGCCAAGACTTCTTTGAAAATCTGTCCACATGTTGTGATGGTTTAACCCATGCACATCAACAAAAGCTCAGCTGAACCCAGTTGGAGAAGCCAATGAAGCTGTATTTTACAAGCAATAATGGAATGCAATGAATATGTACAGAGTATACAGTATTTACAATATTATACAAGTATTTACAAAAGGCAAACAGTAGAGAAATCCTCCTTGGGAAGGAGGATTCCACCTCGGGCAGGAGGATTCCACCTCGCCTCCCACCCAGCCTCTCCCTTCCCTTTTTCATCTGGTTAATTAGAAGAAAAGAGAAAATGAAAGATGTTAGGGGAATTTCAGTTAGCTCAAAAGTGTCATTAGTAAGTCATTAATGCTTATCTCAAGTTTTGCTGATAAGCGGTCTCTCAATGTCCAGGACAGCGTGCATGCCAGCAAAAAGAGACGGAGTGAGACCGAGAGAAAAGAATGCAAGAGATATTGCTATGGTACATCTCACATCTGACCAACGAAATTCATTCAGAACAATCTTTGTTTTTCCTTTTGCACCCAAGTGTAGATTTGCTCAGAATTTTTTAAAACGGCGCAGCCTAAACTGTCACACCTGTTAATAGTGACTAAAGCAGTTTTTAACAGATACTGCCTAAAATGTGAAATTCGAGGAAGTAAACTTTCTCCCCTCCCTGTTCAACTCCATTGACAAAGACACTGACATTGAGTATTGGCATGATAATAATTAGCAGAGCCACAATGGCAGCTGGGATACAGGTTGACTGTAAAGAGCACAAGTATTCATTTTATCTCTTAAAAGAACAGAAAATTTCACAGCCTGACGTGAGCCCAAACCCTTTTGTTGTTTGCTTTAGGAGCTTTCTTGGCTTAGGAATGTTCACCATCTTGATAACAGAGCTTTATACTGAGGACTTCAACATCATCGACAAATTTTTTTAAAGCATTAGCACCACAGCCATTTCCAAACCTAAACAGGGAGGTGATCTCGCAGCAGGAATGTGCTCCTGGTTTTGGGACTGTGAGCACATCCTGGAAGAGTCCTGCCTGCAGAAACCGCCAAACACATGCTCACCTCTTCCTCTCACTTTTCCTTGAGGCCCACCAAAAGGAAAGTTGGGTTTTCAAACAATATGCATGTCCATGTTCAAATGCATCTTCAAATGCCCAGTGCCTAGTGCAGATGATAGGGAAACTGAGGTCAGGACCATGAGCCTACTTGTTTCAGCAGGTAAAATGTGGAGACCTTAAAAGTCAGTATTGGAAAATGGCTGGCTTATTGGTTGTCCAGGTCCCTTTTAAAATCAACAGAAGAATTCTTGTCATCATTCTTGTTGCAGGTTTGAACTTCTCCAGAAGACATTATGTCTGGTTTTAATTAATCAATTATTTTGAGGTATTGTGTTTATATTTCATGCTCATGTGAAACTAACAGCACCAGCAGGAGTATGGAATGGTGCAGACACCTCTGGTTCAAGGTGCAGTGCCCAGCTGTCCTTGTCAGTCTCAGGTCTGATTTGTCCTGAGAAGATATTGCCAATTATGTCATAGTAGATAGACATCTTCTTGGGAGGAAAAAAAATGACCACCATCTTTTTAACTTGTCATCTAAATTGAATTTGAACTCAGCTCTCTAGAGAAACACTTCCACTGCATTAAACAACTGGGGGAATTAAGGCTCTCATCGATCTTGCTCATCATTACAGATGTGTACACTTGCATCTGCATCTGACTTCTCCATCACAGGGAGTCAAACCATGGCCCTGAAGGAGCAAAGCTTGCTGGTTTCTCCAGCTGTGCAAAGTGGTGCCAGCCCTGCTGCTGGTCTCACAGAGACTCTGGGTTCAAACTGATGTGAATAAGTGAAATCAGAGGCTGGCCTTTATTAACTTCAGTGTCTCCTGCAAGTAGAAAAAGGAAAATGAAAACAAGTGTCAGTTAATGTTGATGAACAAGTTTAAGTGCAAGCTTCTGTTATAAAATACATATAAGTAAATTTATGGTTCACTACATATTTGTATGTCATAAAGTTTCAAAGAAGAGTGTTTACAGTATAGAAATAGTTCCCATTTATCTGATAACTGTATATTTCACTGGGGCCACAGCTATAGTATAGTCAAACCTGCTTTTTCATTAGTTGCACCTGAACTTCCCCACACTGACATTCTGTAATATTCTGTAATAAAGGTCCTTAATTCATATATATTGCATCTACTCCTAGAGGAGATTTTCCACACCCCTCCCTACTCCCCCCCGCCCCTTCCCCCAGAAATTGTGGTTAAAGATTCTTTGAAGATAGAGGATGAAACACACAAAGCTACAGGGAGATCGTATTTTTGTTCTTGATGCTTCAAAATTTTAGAAAGTTTTAAAAAATATTTTCATGATTGCCTGGCCAATCTTATATAAGTATGTAAAAGATTTAGCTACTAAATACAAATCTTTTTTTTCATGTTTTGTTTTGTTCCCCTTATAAAGCTATTTTTTAATTATTTTTTAAGAGGATTGATTAAAATGTATGGAAAAAAAAGTGTTTCAGAAAACTGAAAGCAAATTGACTGACTGATAAAGAGGGCAGGAGGTAGACAAGCAAGAAGGAAGGAACAACATCCTAGGAGTGATGAAAAAAAGGTGATGGAAGGATTCAAAATTATTGGCACAATATAGGAAGTGGGTGGAGGACAGCAAGCAAATGTCTTTTCCTGTGTGCAGCTTCTGTGAGGGCCCTGATGGATGTGGGGAATGAGGCTAAGAAAACATAATACTGACAAGCTGTAAAAGGGGGAGGTAGGTCATGAAAAATCCCGGGAGACTGATGAAGAGAGACCGTATTGTTTAAGTCTATCTTAAATCTGGCTAAATTGTTTATCCCTGCTCTTTCTCCTTACTAGATTATTTCAGATCATCATTCTGAGGCTGAAAAACTTATATTGAACATTCAGGGGAAATCTATTCCCAGGCTATTTCTAATCCACCTTGAATGGTAGCTAAGAAATTAAATCAACTTCCTATAGCCTTCACTTCTTCCCTCGCCATGCACTTCTCACTGACAAAGTGGCAAGGCAAGCATAGTGTTGTTCATTAATAAAATGCTCGTAGATAAAAGATACAACATTAACATATAACAAGATTATAAAATCACAAATTTTATTCAGTCTTCTGTTGCAGTAGCCTCCCTGTCAGTTATTAATTTGACCTTTGCAAATACTCTTTACAGTACGTCACATGGATGCTTTCAAAACTGTGCACAAACCTCCAAAACACTGAAGCAGCCTTACAATGTAAAGTCAAGCATTCCACTGCTGGTAATGCAGTTTAAAATTTATTGGTCTCTGTAGGCTTAGTGAGTGCAGTTTTGCCTAAGGTTATATGGCAAGCATGGAGTGCAGCTAAAGCAGGACCCAAGTTTACATAACTGTTAAGTTCCCTAGTTCTAGATACACCCTCTATCTTCTTGCTGCTTATTGCTGCACTCTATTTCATTCCTGATGTGTCACCTCAAGCTTGTATGTGGACATTTGTAAATTTTAGGTCTTTAAAACTGCAAGTCAAAAAATGAGATAGAGGATAAGTTTAAGACCTACATAGCTCACTTTTTTTTTTAATCCACAAAAAACACCATTAATATTTTAGCAGGGTAATTCTCAGAAGTAAGATGTCCTCTTCCTTATCTCCCAGACACACAGAAAGAGGAAAACACTCCATCTAGTAGTACAGAATCATAGAATCAATAAGGTTGGAAGAGACCTCAAAGATCATGAAGTCCAACCTGTCACCTCATGGTGCCACGTCCAATCCCCTCTTGAACACCTCCAGGGATGGTGACTCCACCACCTCCTCAGGCAGCCCATTCCAATGGCTAACAGCTCTCTCTGTGAAGAACTTTCTACTCACCTCCAGCCTAAACTTCCCCTGGTGCAGCTTGAGACTGTGTCCTCTTGTTCTGGTGCTGGTTGCCTGGGAGAAGAGACCAACCCCACCTGGCTACAACCACCTTTCAGGTAGTTGTAGACAGCAAGAAGGTCTCCCCCGAGCCTTCTCTTCTCCAGGTTAAGCAACCCCAGCTCCCTCAGCCTCTCCTCATAGGACTTATGCTCGAGACCTCCCATCAGCCTCGTTGCCCTTCTCTGGACTCATTCAAGAGTCTCAATGTCCTTCTTAAATTGAGGGGCCCAGAGCTGGACACAGCACTCAAGGTGTGGCCTAACCAGTGCTGAGTACAAGGGCACAATGACTTCCCTGCTCCTGCTGGCCACACTATTTCTTGATGCAGGCCAGGATGCCATTGGCCTTCTTGGCCATCTGAGCACACTGCTGGCTCATGTTCAGTACTTTATGCTAGGCTACAGAGGAGCCCTACAGACATGATCTGCAGGTGCTCTTTGTGACTATAGATAGGCTCACTCCAGGGAACAGAGGGAAAATTGGTGTTGATTTGGCATACTTTTTAGCACAAGCACTCTCACTCTTGGATGTGTCCAAACAGAGGCTAAATTGTTGGTTTGATTTCTTATAATCTGGCAACTAGTACACCAACAGCACTACCAAGTTACTGCAGTGTAACCATTTGCTGCCTCTCAAGCAAGCCACCATAAATGACATGGGACCTGTTCTCTGCCTGCAGCAGAGGGAAGGTAGCGTTTTCCTGCTTGATGAGCAGTTTGTTAAACCCCAGTAAATCTGTGGGATTCCAGCACCTACCCAAAACACTGTCCTTGGATGGCCCTTTATAGCACAGGGAAAAGCTCTGCCAAGCCACCAGGATCTATGCATAGGGTGTAGAAAGCAGTTCACTTCTCACGTTGCAAATCACTCACAGCTCAAGACTTATCCTCCTTTTGCATTTTGCCAAAATCCAAGGACCTGGGGTATTCAGGCACTTAGAGCTTTAGATAGGCATCTGCCAGTGCCAATGTGCCTCCTCAGATCTGCCTAGAGGCCTTCTGCCTAGATGCTGTTACCAGTTTTCTGAACCACATCCCTGTTTGCCAGCACATTAGCCCATTCATTTTCCTTTAAAAAATGTTGCAGAGCAATTAACAGCTCCATGAGGAACTGTTGACATTGCTAATGTTTACAGATTAGAAAATGTTAGTTCCGTGCAAATTATACTTAATTACTGTTGTAGGATAATAATTATTTTTCATTAATAGAGTCCTAAATCTTTGAAAGCCTTAAATACTGTATATCTCATTATGATACACAGTACAAACCCAGTGAAACCCTTTCATTAATTCATTAATGATTAGTTTGAAAAGCAATGTGTCAGATTATTATACATGCTACCAAGTACTATTAGTACACTGATATACACAGCTTAATTTAGAACTTTAATATTAGAGTTCTAGTTCTTCAACCATGGAAATTGAATAGAAAATTACTATGAAGATAAATTTTTCTTTGACTTTTTTCTTCAGCTGCACTTTCTACTATGTACTCTTTCTTTACAGTTCAAACAATAAGAAAAAAATAATTAAAATGTCTTTAACATGGAGGAGTACTTAAAAAAAACCCAAAACTAAATTTTATTTAGTTAATGGACTTCCATTCAGTCAAAACATTCAAATTGTCAGTGACATACCTTTTGAAAGTGGTGAACTCTCTCTCAACCTGGTTGGGATACCAGGCAGAACTGCTTGAGCAATTAAATAAAGTCTTAACTTTTGGACTTCTGCACTCTCACAATGCACTGATGCCAGGGAAATCAGGTCAAAAGGTTCATGAAAGGAAATTCATGGAATCACAGAATGGTTTGGGTTGGAAGGATCCCTTGAGGTCATCTAATATAACACCCCTTCAGCAAGCAGGGACATCTTTCACTAGATCAGATTGCTCAGAGCCTCATCCAACCTGACTTTGAGTGTTTCCAGGGATGTGGTTTCTTCCACCCATCTACACAACGTGTTCCAATGTTTCACCAACCTCATTGTAAAAAATGTCTTCCTTATATCTAGTCTAAATCTACTCTCTTGTACTTTAAAACAATTATCCCTTGTCCTCTCACAAAAGGCCTCACTAAAAAGATTATCCCCATCTCTCTTATAAACACCCTTTAAGTCCCAAAAGGCCGTAATAAGGTCTCCCCAGACACACGATGCTAAGGAACATCATCTCATTAGAGAGAATAAAAGGGAGCACAGGTCTCATTCTATACACACTTTTTGTCTCAAGTGGAGATAAGGGGATACACCTAGCATAATGTAATACAGCAGTCTGGGATGGGCCGGGCAAATTGCACCCTAAAAGCTCCTCTCTCACCTCTGTGACTCTAGCCTGCAGATCTGCACCTCAGGCATAGACAGCTGCTTATTTAGGTAGGAAAGCTGGAACCACGTACTGTGTGATGAGTGCTCCCTGAGCCAGGCTCTCCTCTGTCACCCCTGTGTGCACCACCAGACCATTCAGGTCACTGAATCTAATTGTACTGGCATTATCACTACATTTGAATAGTAGATGACTGAAAAAAAGATGCATATATTTCTGCCTGAATGCACTCTTGCAGCAAACCAAGCCAAGATTAAATGCACATGCATTGTTGCTTTATTTTTGTGAACTCCATATAAAATATGGAGCCCAGTCATATGAGAAAAGATCTTTAAATGAGGGCTCTGGAAGTATGGCAAAGATGTTTTGCAGGGGATTCTGCAGTAACTTCTGCTTGGGAGTCTGTTTCTACAATTTCCATAAATTTTAACAATGTATTCAAACTTTGTCTAATGTTCCATTCAAATTTTTAATGTCAAATCATAATAGAGGAAAACACTGAAAAAAATGAAAGCAGAATTTGGTGGTTTATACAAGTTGAAGTACACATTTCAGCACTTTCACGTAGAAAATGCTGTTGATGTTGCATGCTTGCAAAAATTCTGAACTTTTTGAGTCTACTGTGCAGTAATAAAAGGTCTCACATTAGAAATATTTTGTGTTCATGAAGTTATTCATACCAAGCAGTTTCATATGCTTTAATGAACTGTATGTGAAGACATAAGGCATGCACTTAACCAACAAACAATGTATTTTCTCCACCCCATACTCAAGAGAATGCAAAATAAAATCCCTTATTTGCTTCTTTTGCATCTTTTGGGGGTAGTAATATATGGTAAACATTGTCAGTGCTTTACAC
This sequence comes from Melanerpes formicivorus, assembly GCF_026170545.1. NCBI lineage: Eukaryota > Metazoa > Chordata > Aves > Piciformes > Picidae > Melanerpes > Melanerpes formicivorus. The sequence goes on along the minus strand of NW_027142462.1, from coordinate 1,623,033 downwards.
TGACAACTGTCTGTGGAAGGACCCAGAAGTTACCACAGGGTGTAAATTATCACTGACCTCCTGAAAAGAGTGTTCCAGACTGTGGCTGGGAACACCAGGAGTGGAGAGGTCCCTGTAGACCAATGAGTCTTTGAGGATCTCTTTTCATGCTCATTGGAAATCCTGAGATGTACAGAAAACTTCAGTTTCTGTGATGCTTTCTAAACCACAGGAATATATTTAACACATTAATAAAGTGAAAAAAAAAGCCAAACAAACCCCAGCAACAACCCAGTTCCTGTCATCTCTCTTGATTTTTCACTTAGTAGACTTCTTTATGGATTAAAAAACTTTTTTTTTTCTTCTTCTTGTAAGGAGTGTTCATTGAAGCCTGGCCAATAGATGGTATCACCCTTTCCAAAGTCTATGCTATGGGAGGCCTATGGAAGCATATCTGCTCAAGGCATTCATGCAAATTATTACTTACTGCCCTATATGCTCATAAATTAATAGCTTCTCTGTGGATGAAAAACAGAAATTAGACAACCATTAAGGTTGAACAATGTATAAAGAATATTAAATATTAATATATGAAATGAAAAAATATTGCAAGAGATATGAATAGATATGCCAGGAGCATAACAAGCCAAACCTAGGAATGTAAATAATAAAAACATGTTTTCAGCTAGATATTCTGGATGGTTTAGTATTCAAATTAAAGTTTGTTTTCCCATTCAATAAAAACAAAACAAAAAGTATTTACCGTTGTTGCCTTATTTGCATGAGAGTTCATTTTCCTTCTGTGAACAGAAATAGATCTTTAATCAGAAGCGAAGCAGGATGGAAAGGCCACTTTATCATCGGTGTGTTTTTCAAGGAGCATTTCAGTGAGGTGCAGATGGCAGCTCTGCAACTTCAAGAGCAAGAATACCCCTTACATTTTAAAGTGTTATTTGAATGAATAATTGCAAAGCTAGATTGTGCATTTTAATGACTTGTGTCGGCAGAAACTATAAAATTGAATTTGAAATTGGATGAAGAGTTTACTTAATAGTAGGATAAGGTTGCTTGTTGCTAAAGTATTGCAGCTGACTGCCTGTGTCACTTGTCTCTGGCAATGATGACTACTGTTAGAGACCTGTAGAAGTTGCAGGACCTGTCGTTTCACATGGTGCAGCAGCCACTAAAACCCATGTTAAAAGGACCTGATTTCTTTGTGGATTCAAGTCCATTTTTAAATTTGTCACATTCTGTTCAGCTTCAGCTTATTTCTGCTAATTCTGAATTAAGTACTACTGTCCTGAGTCCCTGTGAGTATTATTGCAAAGGTACTCTGTATGGATTTTGACCTTGACCATCAATTCCTTCAGCCAGACCAGTCCTTGATTCAGCTTCCTGTTAGCTCCCTAGGAGTGACAAGTGTATCCATTATAAATATACATTTAGTAGAACACTGGATGGAGCATGCCTTTGCTTCCCTAGACTCAATTAAAAAAAAATTCATTTAGCCATGATGATGTTCATCTCCAAGGACTCAGGCTGGACTGTGTCATAGGATAGTTTCCACGTACTTGCCTAAACCCCTAGTCTGAATCGTATCAAGGCAAAACAGCACCTCACTTTTAAATTGTATACATATATAGCTGTACTACCTTCACTTTAGTTAGGATGCAGAATCTGGACTGCTTCTCTGCTATAGGTTGCTTTGTGTGATTCATAGGAATGAGAAAATGGCAAGAAGGAATCTGGTGTATTAGGAGTAGACAGAATTTTTTTCTCAGGATATTCCCAAAACAGTCTAAGGAACATATCTGAGGATTTCAGATTCAGATACTTGGTTTAATCAACACACAGATACACACGCACTCAGAGCACATTCTGGCTCAGAAAACGATTAATTTCTAAATCTTTTGATTAATATCTATGATGGAAAAACCCCAACATACATCTTAGGAAGGAAAGCACTTGGCTCTGCCTGTAATTTGAAAAAAATCTGAATCTCAACTATACTTCAGTGCTAGTAGGAAAAATGCTTCCAAATGACTGCTGTAAAACACAATGAACAGAGAAGGCAAGATACCAATCCTTCTAAAGGCACATGAGAGTAATGTCTAACTGTCATTGTGCTTGGGGCTGTGTCCAACATCCAGAAAAATCCAAAATAACATTGCACAACTGTACTACCAGACATAAGGTCAATCAGGTTCAGCTCGAAAGGAGGTGGCATCTGTTACCTACCTCATGTTTTAGTAAATAGTCTGATTTTTATGTGACAAGTGCAAACACAGATACAAACTAATGGGAAAAGAAAAGCCCCAATTGTCCATTTGTGTCACATTGCAAACTGCTGGGTGAAAAACAGCCCACCATCATTTAATCATCCTGTTTTCTCTGTCCTTTTTTGCTCATTACATTCATTACTGGTCACAAAAGACTGCTCACAAAACAGCTAGTGATTTTAATTTAATGCATCCTTTCTAAAACCTGCAGGGAAATTAAAGGAGGGAGAAACCTGGAGAAGGCTGGGGAGTAGGAGGGGGAAACGGGGCTTGGCACATCTGAAGCTTTAAATGCTAATAGTCAAACATTTCCCAAATAGATCTGAGCTGACCCTTAGCACATTGGGAGGGCTTAACTCATTAGTTTGCAAATTGAGTCAAATTGACACAAGGAGTTTCCTTGCAGTGCTTTTAAATCTCTGATGGAGGCTGATGAGTGACCTCTCAATCTGACAGGACAGAAGTTGCCAAACCATTTCAGTATCACAAAATCCAATATAACAAAAAAAAAAAAAACAAAACCAGGCAGATCATCAGGGGTTTTCCCCCACAATATATCAAACATTGTTGTTGCCACCTCCATTTAAATTTACAGGCATTATTGGTTTACAAATAGATTACTAAACAAGAGAGCAGCAGCCAACAAATGTAATCAGGACAGGTGAGAATCATGACAATATTTGGTTGGGACCATAGAACGCCCATGGAGCACAACTCCCCTAGAGTGCCTTGATCTAGCAAACAACACCCTTCCAAACTGTTCCACACTTACCAGTGTGGGGGCTTTTCTGGTAGATCTGATCTTTCAGGTCCCTGTTTCCTCTTCTGCTTAAATCAATAGAAAGGCTCCCACCAACCCTAGGAGGCTGAGAAGAAGGAAATATGCACAAGTGAAGGAGGCTGAAAAGGGCTGTGCTGGCATGAGCAGGACCTGGGACAGTGATAAGATTCATTCCCAAGCAAGTCATTCATACTGCAATGTCTGCCTGGGTGTCCATGCTGGAAGAGCGTCGGTAGCTATTGATCTGTCCAGACAGAGGTGCCTACATCCCCCTGAGCTCCCTCAGCTACTTTGATCAGATCTCCAGCAGCTGCCACAGACATCTGTCATGGGTTTAGCCAATTGAATCTGCTGCTGAATATTCAATACCATGCTGACATCATGCCAGCTTTAAAATGAAAGTGCTGGCTGGAGCAAAGTATCATGGGACTTGTAGTTCAGCTTGTAATAAGAGAGGCTTCCTGTTTCCAGTTGTTGTTTCCAGTTTCTGGCTTTGTGGTGTTGCCCTTTTCCACCAGGCTAGCTGCAGGCTTGGGGTGTGTGTGTGTATTTTATGGCGGCTTCTGATGCTGATGATGCTTTTGCTGTGTTTTTCTGCAAAACAGACTAAGGTAATTGTATATCATGTAATCTCATTTAACTCCTTAACTCAAACCAGGCATTTTTTTGGTGTTACTTTCCTTCACAATCTTGGTGGGAAATGCTTGTGAGAGTGGGCTGTCTTAAAACAACACAGTCTATTTTGGCCCCCAATGTGGTGCTTGAAAGGGGTTGAGAAAACAAGCAGCAAGATAAAGAGAAGATTTAATTAAGGCTTATTGTAATAATTTGGTGTACCTTCCCCCCCCAGTATCTTCACCATGTTGATGAATTTGCTTATTGGGGGCTGCTGGGGCTGATGTGCTGGGGCCTGGCCCTGGTTATGTTACATAAAACCTTGTATTCCATGTGTTCTTCCTGGTGGTGCTTATCAGCTCAGCAACATGGCTTAAAGCTGTGGTGCTGCTGTGATGGTTACTGGCATGTTATGGTTCTACTAGCCACTTTGTGTACACATAATCTGACCTGAGTGATGGGCCAGATCTTGTCCAGAGTGATGTGGTTCTTTGCCAAGAACACTACCTGGCAATCTGCCATGAGGCTGGAAAATAATAAGTGGTAGGGCGTGTGGGAGAGTATGGGCAAGTGCCTAGGATGATGGTCACCTCCAACTTCTTGGAGTTTCACCCCTGAACAAGGTCAAAATCCTGACAAAATGGTAAAATATTTGGAAAAAGTAAGTTGTCAGCCTATTTCTGAGAGACATAAATCACTGTAGATGTTTTGGGGCTTGGCCAATGGGTCTATCCAACCCTTCTCATCATTGTCCAGGGTGCTCAGGGGCAAGAGAAAGTCTCTGGACCTACAGGCAGACCAGTAGGCACCATAGCTATTCAGACCCCAACAGCAGGCATTGCAGCTGCACCAGACAACATACCCATGTCAGTATCAGCGGTTCCTGTACCTGAAAAGAAACAAACAATGAGAGTAGTTCACTTGCAAAAGATGAGGATGAATGAGGCTCATCACAGGAACAAGAGGAAGAGCCAGAGGTGGTCACTTGGCCTTTATCCATGGCCTTGAAAGATGTCCAAGGACAGTGGGTGAAATGGCTATCAGGCTCCAGCAATACAAGGAAGTTTTACCTTCCTTTGTAGCGGCCTGTGTTTTGGCTGTGGAGGAACTGTCCTGGGAGGTCCATCAACTTAAAAAGAACATGTCCTGTCCCCCACCTGCACAGTTGTTTGTTTCAGCTATTGGAAGTAGGCACTTTCTTGTCCAAGGGAGAGAATCTGGGAGGTACACACAATGGTTTACCCTGTGGTTTTACTTATGAGATCACGGGGAGGACATGAGGAAGAGGGATGGAAAACCCACTTTAGATCTAGCTGTGCAAGTCAGTGAATTACAAGGAAATTCTCCCCAGAGGAATTTTGCCCCAGTTTCTGGTGGAAAATCACCCCCAAAAGAGCAGACAAACTGACACTGCTTCGGATCCTCCTGAAGGGAGACCTAAAGCATCTTTACAGGACACAAGTGATTTCAACATAAATTAAAGGGGCCTTGCCTCCAACCAGATGGAGGAGAGGGAGAGTTGGGTTTATTGGACTGTATAGATCTGATAAATTGGTAAGTTGAACCCACAAAAGTATAATGCTTTAGCAGATAATGGGCACACAGCATACTCTGATACCATCAGACTGCTGGTGTGACAGGGGGATCCCAACAGCTGGATGTGTTGGAAGCTGAGCAGGCCACAGTTTGCTTTCACTTGGAGGGGTGGAAGGACTCACTGGACTCAACTGTCCGAGAGGTGGAAATACAGCCCCACCATTTGGACTGGCCATGGACTGAACCCAACTGGAACAGGGTGGAGCTCCAGAACATCTGCAGGAAGAACTCTGTTGTGTACTACAAGGTGATCTCACTCTGAGTGAGAAAGGACAGTGAATGATGTATGATGTATGTTATACAATGTTCGGTGCTGCAGGGCATGACTTCAACAGCATAGAATCCTTAAGGGGTGAAGAATGTGGTGAGTTTAGCCAATTGAAGCTGCTGCTGAGTACTCAATACCATGCTGACATCATGCCAGCTTTAAAATGAAAGTGCTGGCCGGAGCAAAGTATCATGAGGCTCAAACTTCAGGTTGTAACGTGAGAGGCTTCCTGTTTCCAGTTGCAGCTTTCAGTTTCTGGCTTTGAGGTGTTGGCCTTTTCCACTGGGCTGGCTGTGGGCTTGAGGGGATTGTTTTATGGCTGCCTTCTGCTGCTGCATCTGCTTTTGCTGTGCTTTTCTGCAAAATAAACTAAGGTGATTGTGCATCATAATATCTCATTAAACTCCTTATTTCAACTCAAGGATATTTTTGTGTTACTTTCCCTCCTCATCTGGGGGAGGGAGGTGAGGCTTGTGAGAGTAGGCTGACTTAAACCAGTGCAAAATCTCAGCCTAAGCTCCTGTATTTCATCTGCCTGAACGCAGACATCCTAGATGGCAACACTGAACTTTCACCTTCATCAGCCCCATCCTATTTTGCCTCCTCACTAACTATCTTCTTTTGGATAGAAATTATGTGGAAGGAAAACCCCTGCTCCCATAGACAAACTCCAAAAGACCTTCATGGGTCCCCTGTCTACCACTGTGAAAAGATCTGGGTGGCTGGTTTTGATAGCAAGATGTCAAGGATGCACCACAATAAAAGTGTAAGACTTCTGCTTAGTTAAGTCACAGCAGACTGGGAAAAAAAATAACCACAACAAACATTACAAAATACTGACAGGACTGTTTAAATACAAATTTAATAAGGTAGATTTGTCCAAAGCATACAGAGTACAAGTCCTCTAATGCACTACTTTGTACATCTTCCTTAGGATGCAGTCCCAAGTCTATTGATCTTGACTTGACTTCCAAGTTACTTGCCTTGGAAATCTGTCTCAATGGGTCTCTTCTTCATATTCAAAATTTTTATATTTTATGTAAGGATCTTCAGATGTTTTTATCTGTATTCTCACACCTTCTACTGCCTTCTGCCAGAAATACGTCTGTTGTGATGCCCCAGTAAAGTAACTCATGAGTTACCAGTTATAACCACAATCAAGGAATGAAGGCAAACAGCCTTGGGAGACCAATTAAGTCATGTGGTTCTTTTGACAGACCATGTCCTAAAGTGCACCCTGTGGAAGACAAAAGGGAAAAAATATGTCCTTCAGAAATATTTCTTTGCGTTCCAGTGCTAAGGATATGAGTATGGATATGGGAACTAATTACTGCTGGCTAGTTAAAGTGTGGATGTGCCTCAAAGCTAGCTTACTTTAATTGCTCCTCTCCCCACAGTAAATTCTCCCTCTCTAGGCTGGCTGTTTACCCCTCATTTACTTGCTGAGGAGGAAACTCTCCTATATGTATTCCACAATAAGAGCTGGTGCACTGGCAGTTCTTGCAGGGCAGCTAACTTAGATGAAGTTTACACCTTCTTCCTCACAGTAACTTCTTTGTGTGACTATCCTACAAATTCAGAAAGTTCATTTAGTGGTGAAAAAGTGAGCTAGGTCTAATACAGCACCAGCACTTTCATGCTTAACTGCCTGCACAGTGTGGAGACCAGAGCTCAGCTTAGGCATCCAAAATCTCAGCTGGGTGTCCCCATCACATCCAACAGCAGGTACCACCATTTGTCTTGTTGGCAACTCAGTACTGCCTTGCGAGTGACTGCAAATCATTCCTTCAGTGCTGTAGCATGATCTGTGTCCTCTTTAGCTTGACTGTCTACCCAATGGAATTATACTGCAATGCCACCTAATTTTATTATCCTGACTGGAGTGCCTGTTTCCTTCTAAAAATTAAATAACTGAACACAAAATGCCTTTTCTTTTATTTGTTTGTTTTGTTTTGTTCTGTTCTGTTTGTTTGTGGTGTTGTGTTTTGTTTTGTTTTGTTTTGTTGAAAGGGAGAAGGGAGTGCCATAGGAAATGAGATGTTGAACTTTTTCATCCGGTCTGCCTCATTGATTATTTGTTCTCCTTTGCCTTATACTAGTGGGTGTTATTACTTTCCTTTATTCTCCTTTAATTTCTGTTATGTTGAAGAACTTTTTGGTCCCTCTTATGCCCCTTACTAATTGAAATGCATTTTGTTTCTCAGCTTTTTCGATTATATCTCTGTCGTATAACACTTAGTTTGGTGGGAGAATTTTAACAAGGGGGTTTCCAAGAGGCTTTACAGCTTCTCCTGCCAATGCAGCAAACCATTGTGTTGTAAACACATCCAGAGCTGCCTGATGATTGTGGGTTATTGTGTTCCGCACACTAATTACCCTCTATAGGGAGAGAGTGTGCAGAAACATTGTGAAAATCTTGTCTCCTCTTCCTCCAGCTTTTTGTTCCATTCTCACATTCTCCTCATCCAGCTTTTCTGCCACTCCTCAGCATCTCAGGCATTGTACAGTCCTTTTTGTCTTCTTTCTCCTTTGCAATGAATGTGGCATCAGTTTTCTTAACCACTCTTCTCTGCTGAAACACCTGAGGCCTCCTTCCATACTTGTTGCTCTTTTCTGCTCTGTTTCTACTGCTCCAATGCCTTGTAAAACAGCACCTGGTATAAACACACCATTTCAGGTGTGGTCTTACACTTTTCCAGCTGCTGCCAGACAGGAACTTTATTTCCAAGTTCAAAACTGTTCAGCTTTTTTCTTGGATTGTGTTCAACATTGCAGCAGCTCCATCAGGATCCTCATTAGGGTCATCCAAGAAAAATTCTCGTGTCCATGCAAGTACATTTGCTGATACAAGGTACCAATTGCACACAATTTCTTCGACTTGCCTTTTTAGGCTCTGGGCATGTTAGGATAAGAACTATTCACCCAGTCTTTTTGCAATAACATCCCTTACTTCATGTCTGCTGCCATAAGATATAATAACTGTTAATCTACTGAGTGCCTGTACTAGAAGAGCTGCCTTGCTTGAATGGCTGAGAAGAGCTCTCTTGATGTTTGAAAACCTGATTCCCAAAATGCATAAAATGAAATCTGTGGGAAGAATCTTTTGTATAAGCCTTTCAAATTGTAGACACTGAGATAAGTCAAGGACCCAGCCCTGAGCTCTCTTTTTGAGACAATTCCCCATTAACTTGACAAAACAGTAACCCATATGAAGGACATTGAAAAAAATCCCCTCTAGCTTTTTTAACAGCTCCTTCAACCCTTCAAGCATTGCCCAGATCCTAGGTGCAGCAATGTGTGAGATTTGTGGCTCACTGCCATCCCAGGTGAGGCTTATCCCCATCCTACCCATCTCCTTTCCCCCTCTCCAGCTCTGGGAAAGGGCCTCTGCGGCACCCACCACAGCAAACAGCCAACGCAACCAGAGTGAGTTGATGCCTGGAGCCTTTATTTAAAGGAGGATGAACATGACTGCTACAGAGGCTTCTTTTGGATCCCCAGCCCAGATTGCAATGTCTAGAAGACCGTGGGCTTGGTTTCTACCTCTCTGGAAAGAAATCATCTTCATCAAGAGCTTGAATGGTGGAGGTAAAATACCATACTGAGTGATGACAGGGCAGGAGAATGGAACTTATGAATATAATGTGCAAGAACACCTTCTGTATTTCATTATTTGTGGCTGGTATTTAAAAACCAACACAACATTTTTAAAAATCTGTACACACATAACATCTGTTATCTCTTTTCTAATCCTTTAAATCCCTTAATTTACTCCAAAGTTGTTTAAACTGTTATCAACCTCTTTTGAGGGCTCTACATCTTAATCACGACTATATGACAAATATTTGATGATACAGTATGCGTTTGGCAAATACTTAGGACTCAAATGATAATACCAAAATAGAGGTTTCATATGATTACAGAGACTAAGGGATTAGAAATTAGATTTAAATGGATCCAAGGGGCAAATTCAAAGACTTCAAACATCTTTTTAAAAACAAGAGGCATGGTTTGGAAAAAAAAAAATCCTAAAGTGAATTTACTGATGATCTCTCCTCCAGAAAAATTCTATCACTTTATCAAGCTTATTTATTTATTTAAACTGCCTTTGAAGCTCTTTTATTTCAAAGGGGGGGGCGGGGGAATTAGTTCCCCTGCATACATTACACAAGGGGAAAAATAATACCCATGTAAAACCTCTTTGGGAACTTTCTCTTTTTCTGTTTCGTGAGAAGTAGACATTTCCCCAGAGATGCTTTTTTTGAGTTTTGTTGTAAATTGAGCCTCCAGATAAATCCACCTGAGAATGAAGCTCTGAGAAATTATACATAATGACAAAGTCATTAAAGCTGATCTGGATACTGAGGAAGGGAGCTTGAGGAGCATCCAGTGGAGCATCCACATAATGACTGTCTCTCATCAGCAGCTAGCCCTTATAGAGGTCCAGTGTTTAGCATGATTGCCCACACATAGATAAGAAGTGTCATCCAAAGTGTCCTACATATCCTCACAGGGTTGGTAGGTATGAGGCATCTCAGCAAGTCCTGTTACCTGGTGGAGCCTTGGCTGGCGAACTGGTGCCAGTTCAGGGTTACAGAATAGACCATGCCTCAGAAGGGCTCACCAGGTTAATGTGACCGTACGGCTGATGTGACCATATCACTGTCATTTCCAGACCTGTGCTTCCTGGCTAGAGCACTCCTGCACTGTGATGAAGGATACACTATGGACTCAATGAATCAGGGAATCACTGTTCCAGACTAGCACATCTCCTCATCTCTCTTTTTTTCCAGGATGAGATAAGGTTGGGTCTGAACCTGTGGGATGCTCATTATCTCCAAGAGCTGCTGAGCACATTTAGGATCAGGTTCTGCAACAGTTTTAAGCTTCCATTCTTTTTCTTTTGTTTTTTCCCAAGTTAGATTTGGCTAGTTTCATGCCTGGAGCTAGCTTGCTAGAGGTTTGGATGAGTACTGGTGCCAAAGAAGGGAGGGGAAAGGAATGCACAGCCCAGGGTGGGGAGAGAGGGTGGATCACCTTGTCCTGAGCCACCCTGCAGCACCAACCTCCAAGGATGAGAGGTGCAAAACATCCTCCAGAAAATCTTCAGCATTATGGACACTGGAGACTTAAAGGCATGAAGTTTTCTTCTTCCTGTTTGTTTTGTTTTATTTTATTTATGACACTTATCCTCAAATAAGCCCCTAACCAAGCACAGCAAGATGCAATGAAAGTTACACTGTTCATCTTCTGAAAAGGATCCCTAATAGGGAAAAAGTGCCGGGAAATCCTACTGAGACACAGGGGCAGAGAGCACAACTGCTTTATTCCTTCAGGCAGAGAATTAGTGGCTGAACAGTCACAAACCCCAAGCCTTCAGGAGGCTGTGGACAGGGTGAAATGGGAAGCAGGAGGTTGAGACAGGAGGACAGGTGCTGGAGACGGTAAGCATGCAGATGTCTTGCCAGGCTTCAGCGCCAGTGCCTATTCTTCTACTTGCTGTATGTTTCACTATGTAGCCATTAGCTCCTAAACAGTATCAGCGAGAGGCCCTCATGGATCCAAGGACCACCAGAAATCCTGCAGAAGAGAGTAAGAGTTACAAGGAGGAGGATTAGCACACCTGGCAGTAGAGTACATTTCCAGGTGGATTTCTGCTTGGACTAAAACTAGAAGAGACTATGGCCTGTGCTCTTAACCCAGCTCTTCCTATCACAACTTTTTTGCTGCCAAAAGCTTGGTAGTCTAATCCTCACTTGAAGGGATTTATGTACTAGGTGCTTACTACTTGCTAGGACTTTAAGTGTTTTGGTTTGGTTTTTTTCCTATTATTTTCTGCTTTGATCTCCCTATACAAAACCTTGAAATGGAAAGTCATCACATAATAGCAAGAACACAAGAAATGCCACTGCCAGTAGATGAAATAGCACTTAGTATAACAGTGATCTGAAAGAGTACATTTAAAATATGTTTTATCAGCATTGAAACTTCTGTCTTACAAAAAGGGAAAACTACCCTTTGCTGGGTGTGTGTTCTGAATAGAAAAGTCAGGAGTTTATGGATTCAAGAGGCTCTTTTGCTAATTCTTTGATTGATGCTTAGAATATTACAAAACAAACAAACAAAAAAAACCAAAAAAAAGAACCAACCAACCAATCAAAAAAAAACCAACACAAAAAATCTTGTGAACAAAAGGCAGGCTTTGGCTTTCATTCCTGCTCACACATCTGCTATCAACTCCAAACAAGCTCAACTCAGGTGTCTTGGACTACTATAAACTTCAGAAGCAAAGTTTAAGAAACAAGATGAATTCAAAAGAGTTCATGTTGTCAGCTACAAGAGTGAAAAAAAATGTTATCGGCTGTTTAAACACTGCTGACTAATGTATATTCAAAAGCAAATCAACGGAATTTCACCCACTCTTCAAGTATCAAGGAAAGCAGATGAGACCAGTGTCTCAGAGATATGGTGTCAAAAGATTTGTTTGGGTATTTTTAGGCGGTGGATGGAAGGGGAGAATCACATTAAAATGTAATGTTTGTCAATGGCAGTGATAAAAAAAGAAAACTTCCCTGGCCATTGCTGGCTGCCGCATGCAGCAATCTGAATACATTGGTAATGTGAGGGACTGATTAGTCCTGTAAGGCTGCCTACAGGTTAGCAGGCCTCATTTCAAATCTCTGACAGCAATATGTGTCGTTTCATGCTTCATCCTCATTCCCCATGTTCAACACAAACCGGGGTCACTCTATATATGGAAATCACTGTCTTCAGGGCAAAAAAATTAAAAAAGGTGAGATTGCCGCTTTAACCTCACTGGCCTCAGAAAATATGTTTTAGTCTGATACATTATACTAGTAGGAATTATTTATCAAGAAGATACAAGCTCGATATTTCAGAAATAATGAGATGTTCTGGTTTTGCAGCTGAAATTTTATGGTCCAGAGAGCATCAGCTATGAATCCACAGAATGAAGTAAACTTGCAATGAATGATACACAGCATGCAGCTGAAGTAAAATGGCTGTGCAAAGGGTAATATGAAAGTTATAACACAGTGCAAAGCTCACTATATCTAAAGTGCCTTTGTTGCTAAGCAGAGGCAGATATTTCAAAGACAGTGCAGGCATGAGATGCTCACAGCCTTTATTGAGGGAAGTTTTGCTTTGGAAAGGAATTGCCTGATGAGAAACTTTAGTTGTTGGCCCTCAACTCCTGTAGCTTAGAAGACCTACTGAAGAATTCATGGTAAGGTAATGTGGTAGCAGAATGCAATGTTCAGCTACTTGGCATGGAGAGATTAGCTAGGCTGTAGCAAAGGCTAGAGGTTCTCTCTTGGTATGAGGTGGATTTTCACTTGTACCTTCGTTTTGGTAGAACAAAAGCAGGTGTATAAATCTGTAAGTGCTGTTTTACACCACTCTTTCTTAGCAAAGGTCTGTGATTTGAACAAGATGGTGAGGAAGCTATGTCTGACCTCAAACTTTTGTCTGACTTTGTTTAGTTTACTTTCTTGTCCAATCAAACACACTGTGCAGAGAACTTACATTTGATCTTTTATTAGTCTCGGGTTAGGGCTCAACAGATTTAGACGTCACACACAGAATCAGTTACAGCATACATTTTGTCTTCCAAAGTAATTAACTCTTTTGACATGACTTGTGGGGGCTATGAACTCCATGTGACCTAACATGAGAAGGAACACAGCCATAAGGAGCCACAGTCAGCCCTTGCAGCTGTCCATATCCTTACATGGCCAATATGCAGGTGCTTTATAGCTACCACAGGTGACAGGGCTCAGACCAGGGTGGCAGTGCCACGGTGTCCTGTCCTTGCAGCCCTTTGCCATACCTGCTTCCCTTTCTACTGGTGCAATCTGGATGGCAGCTTACCATTTCTTTGATAGCATTTTACCACCTGTACAAGTTTGGGAAAAAGAACCACCATGTTTTGTAGGACAAGACCTACCGCTCTTCAAGTCAGCTTTTATCTGACTGAGCAGGAAAATACTGTTCCTGCCACTGAGATGGGAGAATAAGTCAGACTCTGAGCACCTGGGACTGTGTCAGATCCCAGCAGTTTAGGACTACTGAATCCACACTGCACATGCCAGTGAACACCTAGGGGCAACACTACATGCACAGCCCCTCCCAATGGCAGAGTTTGCTTCATGGATCTCGGGGTAAGATTCAACATAGGTACCTGCGGAAAGGATGGTGAAGAAAGGGTGATGATGGAGGGGATGGTGAGCACCAATGCTGCCTAAACCCCAGACTTCATCTAGATTGCTATCATCAGATACCAAAAAGAAAAGGCTTAGCAAGAGGGAACTATGTGAGTAAAATAATACCCAATACTTTATGTGGTTTGCACTGTAAAATGTGTTCAGTGTGTCTGTTTTAACTGGTCTGCTCCCTTTTGCTGACACAGGATATGATACAGCACTGATAAGGACCTCATGCTCAGCTATCTAGTAGTAATGGTGTCACTTTGGTGATACATGAAGTGTCCTAGTTGGCCTTCAACTGTCTCCAGAAGAGCAGGGGGCTCTAGTCCTGTGCTATCTCTTCCAGTCCATGAAGAAACATGGCATACCCAGTTTGTTTCACAACCACTGAATCCTCCACTGGAGAAAACATGTACTGTGGCTAAACATCTTATCTTTTCAGGCCTTCTTATTCAACATTCATATTTAGCAGATTTTAAGTTTGTGCAAAGATCAGAAAATTGCATATGACAGACCCAAGTCAATGTAAACATGATGTGGTATTTTAAGCCTTCTTGTTATGGTCCACACCTTGCACAGATCTGTGCTAGTGCTATAGCTGCCCATTGCCAGACTATTCCTATGTGTGTTCCTAGCCTTTGGCATCCATTTCTGTACTCATGTCTTTGGATCAACTCAATACCTACAGCGCGTCCAAGCCAGATTCCTCTTCACAGAACCCCAGAAACCCCAGGTTGGAATGTGCAGGGGCAGCTTTTCTAATAGGGTACAGAATGTTTGGGCTAAGACCTTTAAAAAATAGAGCCATTTTAAAAGTTTAATTGCACTACATGTGCCAGCAGAGGAACAGCTCCTTGGAATTGTTCTGGAATATCTTCTCATTGGCATAGAGCTTGAACTGAGGGATACTAAAGAACCATGAGAAATAGCAGACCTTAGTCTAAAGTTAAATTATTCTGAAGTATAATCCAAAGCTGTCTCATGTGACTTAATTAAGAAGTGTATCTCCACTTTGTTTTCACTGTCAATACACCCATAGAAAGCAGCAATGCAAATCTTAGATGATTGCTGAAACTCTAAGATGTGTTTAGGAGATACTTTTGAAGACCAATTAAGAAGAACATGCATCTCTTCTCACTCAATCGCTACAACGAGCTCTGTTTTACCCCTTCTAAATTAATGGGTGATTATCACTCAACATGTGGTAGTTTATCACAGAGAACAATCCACTTTAGGCCTCCGAATCATTGCCGTGCACAGAATCACCTGTCAGCTGCTCCAGCTATGGAAAGAAGGTATGTTACAGCTCTGGCTTTCACACCAGTGACTTTGAAGAATGAAGTTTCAGATCTGTGAGCGACTTGGGCCTGAAGGACCTGATAAGAGTAGCCTAACAAGATGGTAAGAATATATTGTCCTATGCTTGCTTCTGGATTTCTTATTTCTAAACATCTATCCTCAGCGACAAGGTGCAACCACTTCCTGAGTAAACTGATAGAAATCTGGCACTCAGTCTCCGCATCAACTGTGATTGTATATACATCTGGGAGTGCAAGCAAGAACTGAGATTAAGCATTCAAAATTATCTCCATTTCAGATTCATCTGACCTCATTTTAGGCACCAATCAGTTCACTCAATTTAGGAATCAAAATGCTGTGGCTTTTTTACACAGTCAAAGGGGAAGAGAAACTTCAACCTGTTTAGCATCCAAGCCCAGCCACACATTGTGTGTGTGTGACCTTAGGTGGCATCAGTGTGAGTCTCCTCTCTGTGCAACCTGACAGTGAGTGACTTTGCATCACAGACAGCAGGGTGGCCTGTTTTATTTACCCAAGTACTATGCTCATTATTCAAAACCATCCAGCACTGACCAATGCCAAGATGGTACCACTTGTAAGTATGAACAGAGCAATCACATGGATCTATAAAGACGTTGATGGCAATGTTCTTATTGCTGGTAAGTATGTTGGGACTTGTCCCTAGCAGTTGACAGAAACAAGAACAAAGTGGATTTTGACACTGAAAGAAGAAGTAAAAAACAAAGCCATGTACAAAATTGTGTCAAGAGGAAGGAAAAAAGAAGAAGAGTTCATCTGAAGGTGACTGAATGTTGCTTCAGAGCTGTTGGCTGGGTTTGGGGCCAGACTTGTGTATTAGTTAATATTTCTGATTTTCTTCTTAATATTTTCTTCTTATTGTGAGTCCAGATTCTATGCAACATTTCTGCAGAACAAAATGCATTTGTGAACTGCTGATTTTCTGCAATTAGTTTCTGATTTTTCAAATTTGTCCTTCGGTCCAAGGCTTTTGAGCCTCTATCAAGCAGCATTTTTGAGAGACTATGAGAAAAAAAAATCTTTGCAAAACAAAAACAGTATTTTCAGAATTCCACTCTACTGCTTTCAGACTATTTCCATCAACCCTCTTATTCATTTTGATTTATTTCCATCCATAAGCAGACTAACGCTTTTCTATGCTTTTATTGTTCTTCAAGAATAGGCCTTCTATTGGAGAAAAATAATGTCTCTACGACCACCACTTTGCTCAATGCAGATCTTCATTAATCTGCAGCCACAGTACAGGCTTTTAGCAGCAAGCACTTTTGATGGGAATTGAATTTGATACTGCATTATGGTTGTAGGGCTTCTCACAATAGACTGTGTTCTTTTCTGTGTCTGTGCACAATCAGAGAGACCCAATTAAATAATTTGGTGCAATAATGGAGAACAAAAGAGTATGAGGGCTTAAAGTGAGGGCTTCAGCATTTGTATTCTCCCTTTTCTGTATCATGTTAATTAATTTGCCTGAAAACCAAAAGAAAGAACATAATGTGAAAAGCATAGCTCATCTACAACATGGAGGCACTTTAAATGCAGATACCATACCAAATCAACATGTAACAAAGGAACATTCTTTGCATTTCCATAAGAAAAAAAAAAAAATGAAGTTGCCAGCTAATGCTGAGTGATCCTGGTTGTGGCCACTGGAAATAACAGTAGCTATCTTGGGGTGGGGAGAACCCCATCTACTAAGGGCGGGAAAATACTTTGTGCCCCTGTGATAACATCTACAAATAAATAAGCAGTTTTGGAGCCTAATTGATGGGTGGAAGATGACTGGACTCAACAGAGACAAAAATCTTAATCTTTCTGGGCCTTTAACCTTTTTTTCTTTCTTTCTTTCTTTTTTTTTTATAAACCTCAGGGTTCAATTCAAGTCTATTCTACCCACAAAAAGAAAAAAAACCAAACCTGAAAGCAGATGCTTCCAGAGAAGTCCAGCCCCTGCTCCTCTGATTTAGAAACTTTAACAGTATTTCAGCATGCTCCAGGGCAGTCTCTTCTCCACTGTCATTCCAGTGTGCACTAAGGCAGTCTCTGCTCCACTGTGATTCCAGTGTGTAGCTGAGTTTATCCAGCAGAAAAGATGCATTTTCCCCTTGCTGAAACAAATACTATAGGCCAGCAGTTATGCAGTCCTTATATGCACCTTGCAGCCTGGAAGTTGAGGTCAGTGAGTTGAGATTATCTGCATTTTGGAAGACAGGAGCTACTCTGCACTGTCCAGTGCTGTGTCCTCTGTAGTCCTTCTCTAAAGGCTAACCCCTGAAACCTGTAAAAGTGGCACATTTTTCCTGTAGCAAATCATTTATGCTATTAATTGTTTGAAATCCTGAAAGATGCAAACCCAAGGATTATCTTAGTTTCTCATTCATTAGCTAATGGGGGGAAAAAAAGAAAGAATATTTGCAGAGCTATGATCCAATTGTATTCATTATTATTGCCTGTGAAATATTACTCTAGGAATGTTTGTGGGGAAAATTTACCTAAAAGTTGTGAATCTTATTTCACAGTATATTAATAAAAAGCATCACATCTGGGTAAAAATATTGCAATTCCAGGCTTCAGTCTGATTTAGACAATTGCACAATTACATCTTTTTAAAATAGAAAGATATACACCTTAGCTACAACTACCTTCTTCCTAGCTGGAAAAGCTGGAATTCTTCCTAGCATCACCCCTGTTGTAGCCCCTCACCTCTACAGAAAGCCGCTTAGTTTTGGATTTGAGCTATGCAGCAGTGTTGTAACTGCAGCTGCCAGGCTACCTGCATATCACACATCCTATTAAAAGTACTGAAAATGATCACCACATCACCCCTCATCAAGGTGTATTACATACCTTTGCTGCTACAGTGCTGTACTTCCCAGCAGAGATGTCTTTTTATATCAGCATTCTTCCTGAATATTACTTGTGTTGACAAGTTACTAGATGAAACCTGGGTGGGAGGATCTGGAGGTATCGCAAATGGCTAAGATATTTGAGGCTTTTAATCATTGCAATTATCTGTGCATTTCCAAACAACTCTTTATCTCTTTTTTTTTTTCTCTTTCTTTTTTCTTTCTCTCTCTTTTTTTTTTTTTTTTTTTTTTTTTTTAAAGCAGAGGTCTTATCTCCCTTCCTTCTACTTGAACTTATTAAATGTGTCACAGCAGCAGTGTGCTGCTTTGTTAATTGCCGTTCATCCCCAAGATCAACTTTTCTGAGAAACATCACCACCAGCAATACTGGATCAACTACAGCACGGCAGGCTGCAACCCTACTTATCAGCCTGTTTGGTAATAGATGTGAGCTATCATGACAAGTGCTGCTCATTTCAGTAGGGCTTCAGCCCATAATTAAAATATATGAGGCTTATAGTTGTTGTGTTTCTACTTCTAGTGCAGGGACATAAAAACAGAATACCCTCCTTGGATTTTAGCAAGTTACTTCTGATCCAACATGGGGGGAAAAAAAAAAAAAAAAAAAGGCATTTCTTCATATTCTCAGTTAATTCAGCCTAAAAGTGTCACACTTATTCAACAGCAGTTAAAATAGGCTGTGATGAGAGCATGACAATTTCCAGCTAAACTAGAGGATAATTAGAAATGCCCCGTAGCAGGCAAGTCAGTGCTTCAATTTATTTGCTGTTTATTACCAAGTCCCTGCCCCTTGGGTGTAATGACTGTAAAGCAGCACCTGCAGCTTCCCAGTGTTTGATTTAGTGCTGTAAATGGTGCTCAGAGAGTAGATTAAGCTGGAATGTGATCAAACCTTATTTGCAATCCGATTATACAAACTGCTCCTTGCACTGACCAGATTGAAGTAATTTCCCTATAGAAACGTTACACTCACTTTGGTGTAAAAATGATTAACATTTGCTGACTGTAGGTCAGCCTTTCACTTCTAGTGTAATTCTTTATCAGGCAGGATGCCCATCTTTTTTCTTGTGTTTGCCACATTTGTGTACCGTGCTGTATTTAACCAAAGGCTATAATCAACCCTCTTTTTTTTTTTTTCCAGGTCTTGTTGATGAATGATTGTAATAAATAAGCACTCTAGCATAAGCAGATTAAATAATTTTTTCCCCTGTTTGATTGTTCAGCAGTATTGACATGCTTAGTGATCTAACACAGAACAGCTACAGAACCTTCGAAGGAATTTCCATATTTTACTGAAAGCAGCTATTGAGGTATTTATAAACAAACATCCAGTACATACTTGGTGCTTTAACTTCAGTGTTGGGTGGGACGGCTGGGCACCTGCATCAGTCCAAGAACTAACCTATATTTCTTTCAGAAAGTGCCTGGTACTTGCTGCCACTACTAATCCTTTCACTCTTAAATAATCAGCAACATAAGGCTTCTTGGTTCCCAGTAGACTTTTTTTTTTCCTTTTTTTTTTTTTTTTCACCATATCAGGAATTCTGGATGTGAAAACTGTTTCTCAGACAATTAGCCTCTGGTAATGAAATGCAACCAAATATATTCTGCACACTGAAAGCAAACACTTGGCTCTCCACATATTTCTGTGACAATCAAAGAAATATTTTAGCCTGAAATGCATTATCAAGCCTGACTCAAATACCAGCAATAACATGTTTTGTTGTATAACATTTTAAAGCTGATTTTCTACAGACATTTTTGCTGTAACCCTTTAGAGACCATGGTCCTGAAGGTTTCACAGATCACTGCATTCACATCCAGTCTCCTAAACTGAGATTTGGGAGAATATGGCTTCTGCCTCAATCAACAGCCTTTGAAAGGAGATTCCTGAAATGGTTTGCAGTATGTACCAGGTACAACCATTCAGGCACTGTCCAGGGATCTCCAAATACACTGTGCATTTATTTATTTATTTATTTATTTTCTGTCTAATAGCCATGCTTACCTGGTGACAGCCTGCAATTTGCTCCTGCTTGGCTCCTGTGCACCATCTGTGCTGAGGCAGCACCACGTTTGTCCCAGCACAGCTAGGAGGGGCCACGAGCAGGTTTCTGCAACATATATATGTTCTGGCTGCTTTTATGATACCTGAAAGATTAGCATTAAGTCATGCCAAAAATATCCATTTAACTTCAGCAGCTTGAAGCTTCCTGTACAACAAGTGTTGAGGAAATTAACATCTGCAAGACAGCAGTCCGAGTTATGGGTTTACTTATATGCCTTTAATTTTACTCCCCGGATTGGAAAGAGAGAAAATTGGGCCCTGATGGATCTCACTGTCAAAGTAAATTTTATCCCAATCCCCTTGGAAAAAATATCAGATCCTTGCACCCATTGTAGAGGGCATCAGATCAGCCTATTTCTCTGAAATGATGGCAGGAAGCTTTTATTTCACCCTGTTTTCTGAAGACATCAGCAATCACCTACAACAGAAAACAGGAGCTGAGTTTCATGAAAACAACTAGTCACAACAAAACAATTTGTAATACAACTTTTCTTTAGTTTTACAGCAACAATTCACTTTCCTCTGGGCAAAGCTGCAGACGCACAATGACAGGAGCGTGCCATATAGGTGCATGGGGATGCTGCGCCGGGCACTGGGCTCATAAAGATAGCTCTTCATCATAAAGCTGAGGAGGAGCATTTTGATGGCCCTGATATTAAATTACATTATTTAGTGTTTTACAAATAAAGCTCCTTTCCTCCTAGCCCTGTGCAATGTCAAAAAGAAATAACAAATAGTTGCCTTTGCACTTTTACAGGGTGAAAAACAGAGACTCAATGACACCCCAATTCCCTGAGTCATACTGAATGTGGAGGCAATGTGAAGCTTGTCTGTATAGAAAGCATGACTGATGGGACAGGGCTCTTAACGCAGAGCTGCACAATGAGACCAGTATCAGGGTAAGCAGAAGACAGCTGGGTATTTAAGTGCATGTAGCAACAATGCGGAGCTGTGTGATGTGCAAGTTCTTGCAGCTCAGACAGATTGAAAAAATGTATTTTGAGAGACTTCTGCAGACCATTTATAGTTTGAGTGACTTCTTCAGCATAGGAGATACACCTTCTGCTTTTGCTGTTGCTTCATCTTAATTCTTTCTCTGACCTTTTATGTCAGTTATTAAAACGATATCACATTTCTTTGTTTGTGTTTGTTTGTTCAGGGTTTGTTTGTTGTTGTTGGTTTTACTGTGATACACCATTTGGAGTTAATTTCAATGGGACATTTAGACCAGATTTGAAAATTGTCATGCTAGGAGCTGTTTGATGTCAACAGGAATTTGTATGCCTCTATTGGGATGGGAAGTAAAAGTCTGAGTATCTGGACCTGGCAACTTTCAATCAGGGAAAAGGAGACTTCTGTTTTGGTGGGAATGGATCTGAAAAAGGATCCCAGAAATTGTCCCTGATTCTGGTGAACTATTTCCATGTTTAAATGAGAAAAGCTTTTTTCTAAGTTTGACATTTATTATGGAACAAACAGTTGTACTTAACTAGCCTAGTAATCCAGACTAGCACATTATATTTTCCTGTTTGTTTTTTTGTGTTTGTTTTTTTTTTTTTACCTTGCTGTTCCAGATGTCTTCTGACATCCTGCTCTTGCAGTTGTTTTTTTGGGGGATAGAGGGGAGGGTTATTTATTTAATCCAGTAAAAGGCATTTAACAGCAATCCCCAAGGCCTAGTTACAGCTAAGGAAAAGCTTGTCTTCAATTTGTACCTACTCTTCTGAGGAGGTTTGGGAAAGCCTCTGCAGTTTGTGTCGAGGGGAGGGAGCTGCTTCTCCCAGGGGACTGCCTCTCCCATTACCCTCTTGTTCAGTCTGGCAGCCAGCGGGAGTGGAAAGGAAACTGACAGCCTACCAGCCCCAGCAATGATTTCAAACAAGGTAACAGTTTGTTGTTTCTTCAGTGGTGAGTGGAACGCACTGAGTAACGTGTTTAAGAGGGTGAAATTTTGTACACTGGTTGTTATCTTGCTGCTGCCTCTGTTTTTTTCAAAGCTAATTGGAGGTTACCCTGTGTTTACAATGGAGCATATGGTGGCTGCTGAGGTATTTAAATACTTCAGATAAATGAAGACAAATGTCATGGTGAAGGTTTTCAGTTGTAGATGGAGGCTGAATAGACACTGAGTAAGTCTCGAGATGTGCTAGTTTCTATCTTCCAATAATTGGTCCTACCTGAAGTTATTAACATCAGGCACATTGAAATTAATTTAGCAGATCAATTTCAATTGTATTTTGAGAAAATATAAGTTTATATTAGGTAGATTACTATAAAATCCACTAGGTTTTACTGTCTCTAATGGCAGTCATTCTTCCATCCATTGGGGTGGCGTGGCTGGCCATGGGGTCCCTGCAGAACCCTACTCCCTGTCCACCATCATGAAGCAGCTCCACTCCTCCTCTGTGCTGGCACTGAGCTCATGCACCTGTGGCCAGGGTGGTAAGTGGGTGTCACAAGGGACCCCTGTACTCTTAGGGACCACATGTACTCTCAGAGGTCCAAAATACCACCATCTCACACATCACTTCTGCTGGTGGCAAACTGCAATTTTACACCCTCTTCTGTCAGATTCTGGTGTCTGATTCCACAGCTTGTGGATGGTTAGCATGTCCAGGTAAGGGCAAAACCATAGGGGCTCATTTGTGCAGACCTGCCTACAAAACCTGTGTTGTTTCAAGCTAGCCATGCTTCCCCAGGGCACTCCTCACTGGCTCCCAAAATAATGCTGCGCATTTCAGGATGGACGAAAAGCAGAATGGTTCTCATGATGTGAAAGCAGGAGGGAGGGACTGCCAAATTCATTTCTGATTCTCATTTAAGCCAAGATTTGAACCCAGATGGTCAGAGTTTTAGAAATATAATTAAAATGAATATCACATGTATTGGAAATATACTCTGTGTATCGTACGTGCATTGAGGTCAACACTATTTGACTGGGAAGGTCACTGGCTGTGTTATAACACTTGTCCTTCCCTCTCATGGCCAACATTTTGGGTAATTACAGGTACAAATGGCCATGGCTGATCCCAGTAGTCATCTGATCCCATGGCAAAAATTAAAGCACTTTAGTCCAGTGTGATGGCACCGTCACAGCCACTGAGGACTCAAGTGTTACGGGCCTTCTGTGTCACTCAACTCTCATAAGGCAGCAGATTTCAATCAGCCCTCTTCATTACTGCTACCCTTGGTTGAGTGCAAGGTGTGGTTGAAAGGTCGTTGTGATTTGCTAATAAAGTACTTGGAGTTTCAGCCTGGTATAGATTCATTGCAGAGGGATCTGCAAAAACCAACAGAAGCACCAAGAGATTGAAAAGGCACATTATAATTCACCATTAACCCAGAGAATCTGGCCCTCTGTGTCCATTCAGCTTTATATACTAAAGCCTCTCCTAACCTACTATGAAAAAAGTGGTAATGCAGCAGTAGTCCTGGGAGGTTGTTTGCTCTTGCTTTCCTTTAAATCCAGGACTGAGCTTTACAGATCTGTGAACCCCAGGAACTAAAGGAAGAGGAAACGCCTGTTCTGGCATGCAGATGGACCATCACACCTTCCTCACCTTCCTCCCTTCTTCCTAGGGTTGGCCCAGGCTACTACATGCACCTAAAAATGCAAAATGCAGAAAATATTAATCTTGAGGGGCATAAATGATTCTATAAATGACATTAGCTCAGCACTATGGAAGCTATTTGTTGGCCTCATTAAGTAACATCATCGATATTCAGGGGTGACTAGGATATCTTGCAAAACAAAATGGGTGTCTTGGTGCAGAACTCTGATGAAAAATGCAATAGGAAGCACAACAGTGGTAGTTTGAGGGATTACTCACAAGAATTTCTGCTGCCAACTTGGAGATTCCCACTTGGAAGAAAGTGAGGATGGGAAAGACTTGGGTATGTCAGCTGGTCAGAGATCCACAACTGAGCTGCCAGTTGTGAAGCAGCCAAGAAAAAAGCAGGAGAAAAAAAAGCCAAAAATGCCAAGAAAAAAACCCCAAAGGCACCAGCCAAGGTATTGCTAGTAAATGCAGAGAAATACTAAAGCCAGAATAGTAAAAGAGTGAGGAAAGAGCTGCCAAGTCAAGACAAATAAGCCCATGATGCTGCAGCTGCTGCCATTGCTGCCATACAGGCAGCAAGGCTGCTGGTCACGTGGCCCATGGGCAGAGGGTCTGGGGAGAGGGGGGCAGAAGTGGGCAAGAAAAAATACAGAGGAAGCTTCTTGGATAACTGGGAAAATGGAGATCCTCTTTTAAAAGAAGGTATTGCAAGTGCTTGTCTTGTTTGGCCCAGCAAAACAAAGATGAAGTAGGATGCAGCTGCTCTTTGTATATCAGAGGAGGGCAGGAGAAGAATGAGTTGAAGGAAAATATTGGCACAAAATTTAATAGGGTTGAACTGATCCATGTCAATTTTCATCTGAAAGTCAAAAGATTTTGAGAGTCAGGAAGTATCAAATAGCAATTGGATGTGGGAAAATGAGCCACTTCCTAAGACGCAGCAGAATAGTTTGATAAAACTTGTAAGAATTCTTGTTGTGGAGGAAGTTTCTGTGCCCCTTGTTTTCCAGGATAACCCCATGGATATCTGCTGCATAACTAAGGGACTCTGACAAGCAGCAGGGACTTTTGCAGCCCATTCTTTTCCCCTTTAAAAAGCTTTAGCCCAAACACATGCTGGGAGCACTGAGGATCCCTGCCCAAGCAAGGCAACTGTTGGTGCCTGGCAGAGGACAGATGAGATGCAATACTCCCTAAGTGGTATCCTCCACTGGAAGAGAGAGTGGAGCTTCTCAGGCTGCTTGGCTTTCTTCTTATTTTTTTCTAGAAAGGTGGTCTCTGAAAATTAGCTGCAATGTGGAGGCTTAAGTAAGCAGTGTGTAGTAAATAATGTGGATTTCCACACTGCAAGTTCAACAGAAGAAACCAGCATTAGTTATGCTTCAGAGTACCACAAAATCTCCATAACTGAGGCAGACGCAAACTGCAGGTTTACGAATGGTTCCACTATCTAACTGTTCTCTGGTGCTGCCAAAGTCCTGTCCCAGCACGCGTGGCACATAACTGGGGAGTCACGGGCTGGAAACAGCCTGTTCTTTCAGTGTTCCCAAGCAGTAGTCAGCAATCTGGAGACAATTCCCAGGATGACACAGTGTTAACGAGCCTAGAGTGAAAGATAAGTGATACTGTTGTAAATAATAAAAATAAGGAAAGGTGGAGCAGAAGATTCACTTGTAGTAGCTACAATGCTAAATTATTACTTGCCCAACCCATGTGAGGTTTTAAAAGGGAGTTAAATAGGTTTGCTCTAACATTTCAAAAGAAATGTAACTTTTGGCCTCTTCTAGACAAGATTATAGAGACTAACGCAATCCTATTCATAACAGGCAAGAAACTACTGTTAAAATTGGCTAATTACTACAAAAATCACCAGCAGACCATCCGATCTATAACCTATTGCACTCAGAGATATCACTTTAACCCTGTAAAGTCCAGCTTTAAATGGCTTTTAATGTGATCTCAGGACGATGTCAATGACTGTCACTGCATGTTTTCCCCATCAGAACAACAAAATGGCTTTATGGTGGCAAACACATAGCGCATCACATCCACCCTAAGAAAGGGGTGATCCCTGAGCACTGGGGGGCTGGTGGTAACAAGTCATTGCCAGCCCTTGTACTGCCCAGTGAACTCCCTTGCAATATATTTCAGAATATGAAGCATTTAATGGGTTTCACAAATTTTTCAGGCTTGTCCAAATACTGCTCTACTTTCATTAATTTGCTCCTGCTTCCTATCAGAGCTCTGATTCTCAATAGCCACCCCAGTCTTATGCATGGCAAGCATCTGATCTTATCCATTATTAACACCCAGGACGCACACAAGGAGAGGGAACATTTTCAATGCGGCACATTTATGGGTGTTTCATAAGAATGGATTTTCAAGACACTTTTAATAGAGGCGAGGAGCAGAAAGACACTACAAACACTACCTGGTAAGAGACACAGTGACATGCGTGAAAGAAAACAATAAAGGGACTAGCAGTACTCTTCTGGGATGAGGAGCATGAAGAACGTGGCAGAAGAAAAAGAAGGAAAAAAAAAAAAACAAGAAGAGGAAAATAAAAAGAAGCCTAAGATACAAGAAGGTCAGCATGAAAACTTTCCAGTTGGCTTTGTTAGAAACTGGGGTCAAAAGAAAGACTTCGTGAAGGGCATAAAATGATCTGTCCAAGGAGAGAGCTTTTCTTTTGACAGTACCAGTGCTCGGATAAAGGATGCAATAATGCAGAAATGATGAGGAGTTTTAAGACTGTGGATAAATATTTTGGGTCTTTGAAGATTTCTCCAAAGAAGGATGGTTGCATAGTTGAAAAATAAAATAAGAACATACAGATGCAGTGTAGGTATGGCAAGAAGCAGAAAAGGAAAATGAAGGATGCCTCCATGGCTCTGTGTCCAAATACAGAAACAAGTGAGCTATTTTCAACAAAAAGAGAGAAAGTGGTACAGCGTGAAAAAACTGTTGTGCGATACAGACTAATGTTTCGAGTGTGGAAACACAGGGGACTGGAAAGAGAGAAAGTCCTTGCATCCTTTCTGGTGACTGAATGGAAAACATCTCTCAGCATGATAATTTTGGGATGCAGAAAGGAATCTCGTACACACCATTTGCTATATTGAGTGGAGGTGGGACTCGGCTGCCTAAATTCACAGTATCACAGTATCACAGTATAACTTAGGTTGGAAAGGACCTCGAGGATCATCAAGTCCAACCTATCAACACAGACCCCATGACTAGACCATGGCACCAAGTGCCACGTCCAATCTCCTCTTGAACGCCTCCAGGGATGGTGACTCAACCACCTCCCTGGGCAACCTGTTCCAATGACGACTGGAATTGGAATTGAGGTAATTGGAGTAGACTCCATTCAGCTGCCTCTCACAGTATCCAGTAATACTAGTCATATCTGCCAGAACTGTGGAGATCTCTTGGATAGAATAGAATAGAATAGAATAGAATAGAATAGAATAGAATAGAATAGAATAGAATAGAATAGAATAGAATCAAATTGACCAGGTTGGAAGAGACCTCTGAGATCATTGAGTCCAACCTGTCACCCAACACTATCTAATCAACTAAACCATGGCACCAAGTACCCCATCCAGTCTCTTCCTAAACATCCAGAGAACATTAAACATTTATGTCTCCACAGTGACATCTCTGTCATGATCTCCCTTGATCTCAACAGTAGCCTGAAACACCAGCTTACATTAGATATCAGCACTGTAGACTTTTAAATTTGAATGCCCATGATCTGAATTTCACTTTAGGTAGTTGTAGTTTATTAAGATGAAGAGACCAAGCAGGGCTGAGTTTTAAAGATGATTCACTTCAAATCTTCTTTAAAAATGTGAAATTGGATGAAAAATGGGGGTTGTGGGGGTGTGGGGGGTGTGAAGAGGAGGGACAGGGCAGGGAAGGTGTTGGGTTTTTTTGAGGAAAACAGAGACCAGTTTGGTATTGGATTGATGTTTGGCCAACCTGTTCCCTTTCATCTCTAACTCATAATATTGTTATCTGAAACCAACTATAATGTATGCCTTTTCACATCCTGATTTATGAATTTCACGGTTTGAAGCAAGTATGACAATTCTGTCATGTACACATAAATGAGATACTGTAAGATTTGCCATCTCTGGGGCTATTTGCTAGAGGATTGTTGATTTCAGCGCAGTTCCTATTTGATAGGTGTTCAGAGTATAAATGTTAAGTAGCAACTAGATTGTTTTATCTTGGTGAATTGGTTCAGGTGATACCTCAGTTATTTTGAGCTTTTACTGCCTATGATGAAGACAGCTGACTGAATCTAGACAGAGACACATCTTGCTGTTTCATGTCACAGGCATGCTCTGTGCCACTACAAGTGACAGAAAAAGGGGGAACTCAAAGTACTTTCCATTGATCAAATACAGTGTCTAGATATCTGCAGTGCTAGGGTTTACGGCAGAACATTCCTGGCTGCATACTCAGTTCCCTGGGTACTGACAACAACATGTATCATTCATCTGCACTTCCATTGTTTCTCTTCTAAACTGCCAATCTTACAAGCAAGAGTGAGAAAAAGCAAGAAGGAAATAAAACACAGAAAACAAGAACAAGGAAAGTGATAAAAAATACAGGAATATAGGACAGTTAGGGACTTGCCATTCATTTTCGTCATCTGGTATTGCAAGCACACAGGCCACATCTGATCTACTTAACTCACTGAGATCCAGATGCCCACCCTCTTCCAAACAAAGGTTGATACAAACCCTCTGCTTTCTGACAGCAGAAAATACACTTTCCCAGCCAAAGTTTAGCCATGTCCAGTTTATATCTATTTGTTCCTTTGCCATCATTCTCTTTAAGTGAAGCAACTCTGCTCCATCTTTATGTCAGAGGGGTCAAGAGTGCGGATCAATCACATTTCATTATAAGCAGGTAGTGAAGCTAGATCTTTATATGATAACAGATTCACTTTCCCTGATGATGATTCTCTAAATGCATGGGATTGAATTTTCATGATTGCTATGCCTAAAACTTTGCATTCAAAATGAGGCATCGACAACGTTCTCTACAGTGGTACAGATAACTTTTTCCCCTTACTGCTGGAAATACCTCAGCTTACTTGACACTGCTAGTGGATGAGTTAGAATCAGGATCCACAGTTAACCTTAATAGTTAGAAAACCCACAGCTTAAACCATTTGCAAGTATTTCTTGCATGGAGTTCTCCTACAAAAGTGAGATTTGTAAGTATGGCTCCTGTAGAAGCTCACTTATTTTGTCTTATTTTGACCATCTTTATGTGCTTCCTTTAACAGGTCACATGAAGCACATGTAATTTGGCTGAAGGGAGTTTGCATGCACAGAGTGAAGAGCTATCTATGAAAGTAGATGCAACATGCTATGAAACGTGTCACACCTGCAGTATCATCAGCAAATGTTTCTGAAACTGGAGAGTCATCTGTTTTACACCATGTGAAAGTCAGAATAACTTAGAGGAAAAGCTGGTGTCTTATTAAAGACTTAGAAATGTCATCAATAAATATTCTGTCCTTGCTGTGATTACAGGATCACAGAATGTTAGGGGTTGGAAGGGACTTCCAGAGATCATCAAGTCCACCCCCCCTGCCAGAGGACCATGGAATCTAGCACAGGTCACACAGGTCATCCAGATGAGTCTTGAAAGTCTCCAGAGAAAGAGACTCCACAAGCTCTCTGGGCAGCCTGTTCCAGTATTCTGTGACCCTTACAGTGAAGAAGTTCCTTCTCATGTTGAGCTGGACTCTCCTGTGCTGTACTTTATATATATATTACCCCTTGTCCTATCACAGGGTGAAACTGAGAGGAGCTTGGCCCCTCCCTGTAGACACCCAGCCCTCAGATATTTATAAACATTCACTAAATCCCCTCTCAGTCTTGCCTTGTCCAGACTAAAAAGCCCCAGGTCTCTCAGTCTCTCCTCACAGGGCATGTGGTCCTGTCTCTTAATCATCCTGGTAGCTCTCTGTTGGACTCTCTCAAGTAGATCCCTGTCCCTTTTGAACTGGGGAGCCCAGAACTGGATGCAACATCCCAGGTGAGGTCTCACGAGGGCAGAGTAGAGAGGCAGGAGAACCTCCCTCTATCTATTGGACACACTCCTCTTAATGCACCCCAGGATCCCATTGGCCATCTTGGGCACAAGGGCACATTGCTGTCACATGGATAACTTGTGATGCACCAGTACTCCCAGGTCCTTCTCCACTGGCCTGCTCTCTAGCCAATCACTTCCTACCATGTACTGGTGCAGTTTATTCTTCCTTCCCAGATGCAGGACTCTGCACTTATCCTTGTTGAACCTCATTAGGTTCCTCTTTGCCCAGCTTTCCAGTCTGTCCATGTCTCACTGAATGGCCACACAGCCTTCAAGTGTATCAGCCAAGCCTCCCAGTTTGGTATCATCAGCAAACTTGCTGAGCAGACACTGTTTGTCTGTCCCCTCATCAATGTCATTGATGAAGACATTGAACAGGACTGGACCCAGCACTGATCCCTGGGGGACTGCACTAGTTACAGCTCTCCAGATGGACTTGGCACCATTGATCCCCACTCTGCACTCTATTGTGTGACCAGTTCCTAATCCATCTCACTGTCTGTTCTATCCCACACCTCCTGAGCTTATTCACAAGGATGTTGTGGGAGACAGTGTCAAAAGCCTTACTAAGGTAGACTACATCCACTGGTCTCCCTGCATCTACCCATTCAGTTATGACATCACAGAAGGCTATCAGATTAGTCAAGCATGATTTCCCTTTGGTAAATCCATGACGTCTACTCCTGATAACCTTCTCTTCGGAGTGCCTAGAGATGACCTCCAGAAAGAGCTGTTCCATCATTTTTCCAGGGATGGAAGTGAGGCTCACTGCTCTGTAGTTTCCTGGAGCCTCTTTCTTGCCTTTTTTGAAGCTTGGAGTGGCATTAGCTATCCTCCAGTTCTCAGGCACCTCTCCTGTCTGCTAAATTATGGAGAGTGGTAGAGCAACAACAACAGGCATCTCTGTCAACACTCTTGGGTGCATCTCATCAAGGCCCATGGACTTGTGAATATTTAATTTATATAACTGATCCCTAATCCAGTCTTCACTGACTAGTGGAGAGTCTTCCCTCCTCCAAGCTTCTTCTCCTTCACCCAGGGTCTGGAATTCACAAGGAAGTTCAGTTTTAGGAGTGAAAACTGAAGCAAAGAAGGCATTCAGCAACTCTGCCTCCTCTGCATCCTCAGTTGTCAGGGCTGCCTTCTCATTCAGTAGTGGGCCCACACTTTCCCTATTTTTCCCACTGTGATATTTGAAGAAGCCCTTCTTGTTCTCTTTTACCTCCTTTGCCAGTTTTAGTTCCAAGAGGGCTTTGGCCTTCGTGGTTGCCTTCCTACATGCCCTAGCAACTACTCTATAGTTCTCCCAAGTGACAAGTCCCTTCTACCATGAACTGTAAGTATCTTTCTTCCATGAGAATTCCTTCAGAAGCTCCTTGCTCATCCATGCAGGTCTCCTGGCACCTCTACCCAATTTTTCGCTCAAGGGAACACACCTATCTTGGGCTTGGAGGAAGTGGCATTTAAAAATTGACCAACTTTCTTGGGGTCCTTTATTCCACACTTGACTCAGATTATTAATTATTCTAAAAATGGAGGCAGCCCTTCATATAAGTAGGAATTAGTGTCTTTTAAATGCAGTCCTGTCATCTCACACCTCCTCTGTGAGTTACTCTTAAAACGCTAATGAAATTTCTGAATATATATATAAAGATAGGCCACGGGCCTGAGGTACAGTCAAAGAAAAGTTTTAGAAAACCACTGGGCAAATTATGCCTTTTTCTGCTTCTCAGTAGCAGCATCTTAAACTAAAAAGGAAAAATAAGTGAATCAAAAATAGAGCTAGCTCAGCAAAACAGAGGGTAGTGCAACTACCTTTCATGAAAGGAGGCTGCAGGGAGATCTCCTAGTTCTCTACAACTACCTGAAAGGAGGTTGTAGGGAGGTGAAGGTTGATTTTCTCTTCCTGGTATCAAGAGATAGAGAGAAAATGGTCTGAAATTGTGCCAGGGAAGGTTTAGATTGGATATTAGGAATAAATAATTTGCTGAAAGTGTTTTCAGACATTGGAATAGGCTTCCCAGGGAGGTGGTGGAGTCACTCTCCCTGGAGGTGTTCAAGAAACCTGTGGACATGGCACTTTGGGACATGATTTACTGGCCAAGGTGGTCTTAGATTGACAGTTGGAGTCTGTGATCACAGAATCATGGAATGTTAGGGGTTGGAAAGGACCTCTAGAGATCATCTAGTCCAACCCAAATATATATATATATATATATATTCTATATATATAAATATATATAGAATTTCCTCACTGAATAATGAGCATAAGGAAATGTGTTAGAGTATACTTACGTATGCCTGTAGGTCACCTTTAACTGGGCATATATGGGCTTTTCATGCTGCTTTTTACAAATAAAATTTTCTTGACAAGTGTATTTGTACTGAAAATTTATGAGAGAAATACAATGGCATATAGATGGCCTGGCTCTATGAAAAATAAAGTAAAATTTCCATCACTAATTATATATCAGGCTGCACACCTTGATCAGAACAAAATCACTAACAAAAATCCACTGCAGCAGTGCAAACATTTCATCTGTATCATTGCACATAGAAACCCTTAAGCTTTGTGGACCATTTGCATTAAAGTAGCTTGTAGGCTCCTGGGCCACATTCCTGGATCTCCTAGTGTTTGCTCCTGTTTTTGTAATATTTATCACCTCTGTGTCCCCAAAGACTTTGTAAAGAGGAGTCAGCTAACTCTCCCTACATACTCAACAGCTGTAAAAGTTAATGACTCCTTTCTATGGCATTTCTATAGCCAAGCACATGCTAGTAGATACAAAGGTGAGGGGGAAAGCCTGCAGTTACTACTCTGAGCAGCCCTTAACCTTCTCTGGATCATAAGGAATACCTTAGTAATGGCTATATTATACTTTGTTTCCTCTGTTGGCTTCAACTTTACCTTTTTAATTCCCTGTAGCTCAGAAAAAAATATACTGAGTCCTAAGCTGGGGGACTGTTGCTCTGACCTCCATTATTCCCAAGTAGGGAAAATATGGATCCAAAAAGAGAGGAGAAGATAAATTACAATGTAGTTTTGCATGAGAAGCAATTCCTGTAGATCTTGCTAAAAAAAAAAAAAAAAAAAAAAAAAAGAGAGAGAGAAAAAAAAAACCAAACAGCCATAACAACAACAAAAATCCTACAAAATCCCCATGGTCAATCACAGACCAGGAGCAGGGAGTAATTTTTATAATCTACTATCCACAGAAAGTGAATGCTGCCTGACAGAGGTACATTAGCCAGCCTTGCTAAGTGTTCTCCATTCTTCCTAGCTGAGGCATTGCTCATTTTCATTGGATAAAGAGAAGTTTCATCTCCCTGAGTTTGGTGCTCTAGTTAGACATGAACTTTCCCCTAGGGATCAGTACTGGGCACCGTCCTCTTTAATACCTTCATTGATGATCTGGATGAGGGGGTCGAGTCAGTCATCAGCAAGTTTGCAGATGACACCAAGTTAGGAGCAGATGTTAGTCAGTTAGAGGGTAGAAAGGCTCTGCAGAGGGACCTCGACCGACTGGACAGATGGGCAGAATCCAATGGAATGGCATTTAACAAGTCCAAGTGCCGGGTGCTGCACTTTGGCCACGGCAACCCCATGCAGAGCTACAGGCTGGGGTCAGAGTGGCTGGAGAGCTCCCAAACAGAGAGGGACCTGGGGGTACTGATTGACAGCCACCTAAACATGAGCCAGTAGTGTGCCCAGGTGGCCAAGAAGGCCAATGGCATCCTGGCCTGCATTAGGAATAGTGTGGCCAGCAGGAGCAGGGAAGTCATTTTGCCCCTGTACTCTGCATTGGTTAGGCCACACCTTGAGTACTGTGTCCAGTTCTGGGCCCCTCAGTTTAAGAAGAACATCAAGACACTTGAGCGTGTCCAGAGAAGGGCAACAAGGCTGGTGAGAGGCCTTGAACACAAGGCCTATGAGGAGAGGCTGAGGGAGCTGGGATTGTTTAGCCTGGAGAAGAGGAGGCTCAGGGGTGACCTCATTGCCCTCTACAACTACCTGAAAGGTGATTGTAGCCAGGAAGGGGTTGGTCTCTTCTCCCAGGCAACCAGCACCAGAACAAGGGGACACAGTCTCAAGCTGCACCAGGGGAGGTTTAGACTCAAGGTGAGGAGAAAGTTCTTCACCGAGCGAGTCGTCCATCATTGGAATGTGCTGCCCAGGGAGGTGGTGGAGTCACCATCCCTGGAGGTGTTCAAGAGGAGATTGGACATGGCACTTGGTGCCATGGTCTAGTCATGAGGTCCGTGGTGACAGGTTGGACTCGATGATCCTTGAGGTCTCTTCCAACCTTAGTTATACTGTGATACTGTGATACTGTGGACTATTTGGCTTCTCAGTGGTTTTTGTTTGGTTTTGGTTTGGTTTTGTGTTTTGGGTTTTTTTTATACTTTGCATACATATGTTTTATGGTAGATTTGCATGAGAGAGTACAGAAATTGATTCATCCTGACACAAATGGTCTAGCTGCTACCCATGAACATTAAAAATACATCCCTCCCTGGGTATACACTGTATGTTCCTAACAGTCAAAATGTTTGCCCTGTGATTAGTAAATGTCTGAGCACCTCCATATGCCATATGAAATTCCAGCTCCTTTGTAGTTTACCCCCAGAGCTGCCTTCTAAAAAGGTTTAGATTATGCTTCTTATAGGTTTCATTTAAAATAAAGGGATAATAGTTTTAGGACAGAAGACAGAGGAACAGGAGTAGAGGAATTAGCTAGGTTGTGGCTGAATATGGAGTAGTTTGACTTCCATGAAATGAATAGCCACTATTCAGGCACAGATTTCTTGGTACAATTGACTATGTTAAGGTTATATGACATCTCAGAGGGGTTTTTGAGCATCTTAAAGTATTCGTAT
The DNA here is from genome assembly GCF_026170545.1 of Melanerpes formicivorus. Taxonomy (NCBI): domain Eukaryota; kingdom Metazoa; phylum Chordata; class Aves; order Piciformes; family Picidae; genus Melanerpes; species Melanerpes formicivorus. Next base: position 1,588,462 of record NW_027142462.1, on the reverse strand, counting down.
TTCTCCCTTTCCAAAGACCATCACTTAGCACAGTAACAGGCAAACCAAAATTGTCACAGTGGATCTGTCCCAGGCTTCACTCTGTCCAGCAGTACGTCTTTGACAACAGCAGGCACTCAAAACCCCACAAATCCCCAGTGAGCAAATACAGAATAAAGACCTTTGCATTAAGTCTCATTTCCTCCTTTAATAGTTAGAGACTGACTTAAGACCCAAAGCATGACATTTAAGCTAATTAAGTATTTTAAAAAGTGAAAGTACAAGCTCTGGATATTCCTTGGGTTTTTTGGAGAGCACCCAGCACACAGACACATGGACTGGGCTGATCTCAGGGCTGATATGAGCCCTCATATGAGAGAAGGTCTTTCCATTTGCTGTCCATGGGCTCAGGATTATCTTCTACGTTAACATTTTGGATACATAGAAAGCAAGACCCAGGCCAATGTGGAAGGAAGAGGAACAGACTGCCAGCTATGCTCTTGTTGAACCTCATGAGGTTGGCTTGAGCTCATCTCTCCAACCTGTCAAGGTCCCTCAGGATGGATCCCTTCCCTGCAGCGTGCCTCCCACACCACACAGCTTGGTGTCATCAGCAGACCTGCTGAGGGTGCACTCAATGCCACTGTCCATGTCGCCAAAGATATTAAACAAGACTTGTCCCATATACTGATCCCTGAGGGACTCGACTCGTCACTGGTCTCCACTTTGACACGGACTCATTGACATCCACTCCTTGGGTGTGTCCCTCAAGCTAGTTCTTTATCCACCAAATGGTCTGTCCATCAAACCTATACTGCACCAGCTTGGAGACCAGGATGTCATGCGGGACAGCGTCAAAGGCTTTGCTCAGGTCCAGGTAAATGATGTTGGTTGCTCAGCCTTCATCTGTTAATGTTGTGATCTTGTCATAGAAGGCCACCAGGTTTGTCAGGCAGGATTTTTCCTTGGTGAAGCCATGCTGATTGCACCCAATCACCTCTTCATTATTCTTCTGCCTCAGCTGTGCCTCCAGGAGGATCTGCTCCATGATCTTACCAGGCACAGAGGTGAGACTGACTGACCTATAGTTCCCTGAGTCAGCCCTCTATCCCTTTTTGAAAATGGGGGTTATGTTTCCCCTTTGCCAGTCAGTGGGGACTTCCCCAGACTGCCATGACTTTTGGAATATGATGGAGAGTGGTTTAGGAACCTCATCCACCAGTTGCCTCAGCACCCGTGGGTGTATCCCATCAGGTCACTTACAATGGGCAGTTCCTTCTTCCAGTTGCTTCTTCTGCCATTGTCTTCTGTGAAATCAAGAGTGCGGCTGGAGCCCTTGCCAGTGAAGGGCAATTCTAACTTTTCTAACCAGGTCTCTTGCTGCTTGGGCAGCTTCCTCATATGCCCCCCATTCCATCTGTCCTTTCTTCCACTCCTTGTACAGTTTCTTTCTATGTGACAGCATGTCCGGGAGCTCCTTGCTCATCCAGGCAGGTCTCCTAGCATTCTTTCCTGCCTTCCTCTCCTTATGGGTATACTTCACTCCTGGGCATGAAGAAGGCGATCCTTGAATGCTGATCAGCTGTGCTGGGCCCCCCTTCCCTCTAAGGCTTTATCCCATGATACTTTGGCCAGCAGATCCCTGAAGCGATCAAAGTCTGCATGCCTAAAGTCCAGGGTCATAAGCTTGGAATACATCCTCCTAGATTTAGAATAAATATTTCGAATAAACCAAACCAGGTTGGAAGAGACCTTCAAGATCATCGCGTCCAACCCATCAACCAATCCAACCCACCCAAACAGCTAACCCATGGCACCAAGTACCCCATCAAGTCTCCTCCTGAACACCTCCAATGACGGCGACTCCACCACCTCCTTGGGCAGCCCATTCCAATGGGCAATCACTCTTTCTGTATAGAACTTCTTCCGAACATCCAACCTGAACCTCCCCTGGCGCAGCCTGAGACTGTGTGAGGATCTTAAATTTCAGTACATACAGTTCACAAAACTGATCAATGATTTAAGGAGATGTAAGTGAAGAAAAATGGAAATTTATTAATATGTACATATTCAAATCCCTTTTCTTGGATGGACCTATAATCAGAAGTGCCTGGACAACTACTGTGGTTTTCTTCATGTATGTGAAGTATTTACAGTATATTTACTGTAGCCACTTATAGTTTATGAGCTTTCTTTCTTTGCAAACTTTAATTTAATAACTCCTAATATCCTCAGTTGCTTTCATGCACAGTGTGCTTACTGAACTAAAGCCTTCTATTTCCTTCTGAATAGAAACCACTCCTGCTCAGACCTTGTGCAGCTAGGGATTTGAGTGCAGTAGACAATTTCAAAGACTGCTCTTTCTATTTAACAATCAGTGCATTAGGCTAAAATATTCACACAGATGCACCAGCAATTGAAAGGGTGTGCGGTGTAGTGACAAGGTCCTTCTGTTACCTGGAACTGTAGAATGATGAATGAGTATTAGTGGAATATTCTTTTGGCCTTTAGGTTTACCTTGATCTCCTCACAGAATGCAAATTGACATTATACCCACATTTCTATAGTATTTATTACTGTGGTCATGATGTGAGGGCTTTTTTCAATATGAATAGTGTAAAAGGGGAAACATATTACTGCAAAGAGGCATTATTGTGCTGGGAATGTATAAACAGCTGAGAAGAATAGAGCGACATGCTCATAATGGAAACTGAAAGCTCTTCATTTTGTCCTGATTGTCTACCCTTCCTTTTTAAACAACCTTCCTTTTTCCTAGCTATCAATACAAAGTTCTTTTTGGTAAAATGAAGTGCATTCATGCTGCCTGAAAGAAGCTTTTAAAGTTGATCTGTGCCCACACAAAAGGGAGGCAGTGTTTGAGCACATCAAGTTGAGGAAGCAAACTTGGTCAATGTTCATTACTCATGGCTTGACACTCTGAGCCTCCATATCATTTTGTAAAGAATCAGATAAACTTTCCTTGTGATAAACAACTGAAATAATTTTTCTTAGCTGTCAAGTCCTTTTCTCCCATTTCCAGCCTGTTCTCACACTCTTCCCAGCTCGTAAAAGCAACTGAGCACAGCTCTTTGGACTGATAAATGGGCTCCTTTCAATTGGTGGCAGGCTTCAGGAAAAAGAGATAATCCTGGATAATGTGGACACAGTTTTCATTTCATGTCACCCAATTAAACTGCAATTATCCGGAGTGCAACAGCAGAAAACCTGGAAAGAATGGTTGGAGAATGAGGAGCCCTGGCTCCCTGGGATTCTTTATACTACACACATTAGCCTAGATTTGTTCTATTCTGATAATAAAGTGCCAGTCTAAGCACTTAGCAGCACACAGCGAGAGGCAGACCAGCTGCAACCTGTAGCACTGAATGAAATACTATTGCAAGTGCCCTGGGAAATATCAGTTCGATCCAGACTAACTTTCGGGGAGATTATTTGAATGATTATTTGAATCAGGAATCCAAAACTCTGTGCCATGGTTAATTACATCCAGAGCAATGTGGTCAGGTGGTGCTCTGAACTGTGTGGTGAGGTTCAAATTACAGGTAAAACAAGGACAAAAAAAAAAAGCGCCTTTTCTTAACATGACTCACAGTAGCACTGCAAGCCAAAATACAGCAGATATCAACCATTTTATTATGAAGGCAAACTGCACTAATGTATCTTATCTCTTCAGCATTTTGGCTGAGATCTAGGGTAGGATGAATTTAATATGTTAATATGTCTTATTAAGTTACCACTCTTGAAGTAAAATAAACTGGATAATCTAACAGATCTGTTTTATCTCTAATTACCATGATCCTGGTAAACTGCAATTAAATAAACAGATGGAGTTTTAAAGCTTGTGGCCTGGTGCATGGAAATATTTTAGTAACTGAAATGCATGTATTTGTTACTATTGCTTTATTTTGTTTACCCAGTACTGCAAGCCACGGTGTCTGTCTTGTTGGCATGAGCTGTAAGTATGAGTACTAAAGTGCCTCTTACAACAAAGTGTAAGTACTAAAGTGCCTCTTACAACAAAAGAGCTTTGCTCCTGAAATTCCCTACTCTTTGATCTCAATTTTTAAAATTTAATTTACTCCTATAAAAAGGACCAAACAGGGCTACTGCAGGCTTGCAGGCTGTGAGATAATTTAGGCAGTTTGGCCTACATTCCCTTTCCTGAGAGGTAAGATGGGCTTTAGGGTGTTACATTACAATACATTATGGACATACAATCACTTTTGCTTGGGGTCCCCTCAGACACTGGGATATAGCAACAAAACTGAGAACCATCATCATCAGTGGCAACACCTGAGGGTGCATGTGAATTTGTGTGCCAAGTGGAGTATCTTAAGCGAAGTCCCACATAGGGGTTACTGGCCTCAGTGCAGTTAATCAGATTCATCTGTACTGTGTAGCCAGGCAAAGAAGGCAAGGAGACAGCAATTCCTAAGTCAGATTCAGAGCTCTTTACCATGATGATGGGAGATTCTTAGGTATCACTTCATCAGGCACCAGGTTTCATGTTTCTGTGCAAGCTGATAAACTATTTTTGCAGTATTTTTTTTTGTTAGCAAGACATGTAATAGGAAAGACAAAACAGGATCTAAAACTGTAGTGATGAAGCACAGCTATTTCATAAACAGGTAGTTCAGGGACTGGAAACATTCTGTTTTACCTGAATTTTTCAGTTTGGCCCTATATCTAGGTATTTATCAAATGGAAAAATGCATTTCCCCATCCCACCTGGGAAAACCCCAGGTGCAGAAAGATTCAGATTCTTCAGAGATGTTAATAATATTGGGATTTCCCTGTTTCCAAAATAATACCATGCCTCCCACGCTCTTTATTCCATCTCTTCACATTCCTACCTGTAGCAGATTCTGGGCTGCTTTGAAGATTGCTTTTCTGTTTAAAACTTGAAAGCTACCTTGTTCCTCATGGAGCCTATTTAAATAGCAAAAAGCTACATGTTGATGTGCATACTAGTTGTGGAGTGCAAAGAGGGGCCACAGGAGGGGCATGGACAATTACTCCTACAGCTGATGTTAATGGAGCAGCTCAGTTCCTCTGAAAAGGCAGGGGGCTTTATACCAATAGAGGCACACGTTTTAAGGTGTGGCAACTTTCTTTTAATTATTTTCTGATCTCAAGGAGCCTTAAAGCAGATGTCTTACCAAGAAAGGCAGTCAAAAGAGCTCTAACTGGTAGACTTCCTGGCAGCAATAGCAATGGAGAAACTGAAATAGAAGCCAACATGTTTTCCAAAGACAATCCTAAAATTTCAAAGATGAGCAGGACTGAAGAAGCAAGGGGAATCCACAGGAGATGCCAAAGATTGAGATGCTTATGTAGGTATAGAAAGGTGACTGTATTTGATTTAGGGAACAAAAGCTGCACAACAAAGCAAAATAAATCAATCTCTGATGGTTTTAGGAAGAAGGTCACGTGCATGAACAACGTTAATCACCTGTTATGCCTCACATCCGTCCTGACAAGTGTCAGAATGTCAAGACATTGATCTTACTAAGTGATGTTTATCTATGTAAATACAGAAGTTAGATCCTGTGTATAACACAGTATAGTACATTAGTCTTTTAGCAGAGTCCATGGAGTGTAGAGAGTGTATTAACATTTGGCATTAACAGTGGAGAATGATGCATAGTCTTGTTATTCTGATTATACCATGCAGCATGTACATGCTAAGGTCCTTTCCCACAGAGATCTGCAATCCAAATAGGTGAAAGAGACAAACTTTTTCACAGCACCTTGGCTTGCCAGACACAGAACCTGGGCTTTCCAAATCTTAGCTCAGTTACCTCCCAGGAACTAGACAATGCTAAATAGAAGATCTGCATATCAGTCATGTAACTGTTTTATCATTGATTTTCTTCTTAGAAATACAAGAAGAATGTAAAACTACCCAAGCCAGATGCTGACTTCACTTACAGCTAGGGATAAAGTGGGGGGGGGGAGGTGGGGGGTGGAGTGCCACACCTTCATATGGGTTGGATTGGTTGATGGGTTGGATGTGATGATCTTGAAGGTCTCTTCCAACCTGGTCTATTCTATTCTATTCTATTCCATGCCATGCCATGCCATGCTATTCCATTCCATTCCATTCCATTCCATTCCATTCCATTCCATTCCATTCCATTCCATTCCATTCCATTCCATTCCATTCTATTCTATTTCCTCATTTCTTTCTCCAAAGTGAAATGCTATCATGTGCTAATCTTTGGTAGAGGTTACTAGGTTATGTTTACAAGTCTCTTGAGAAATATACATATATACACTATATTCATATGTGATGCTTTAAATAATAATTTTGAATAATTTTCTATTTCAGTATGGAAAAGGCGCAGTCATGTCTTATAAGATACTTGATTTCAAAGGACTGTAATCTTCATGCAATCCTTCTCTCCATTTCTACCTATCTGTAATTTGTTATGAAGAAACAGAAACCCTGGGATGGCTGCAATTTATCTCCTGGCCTATTGTACCCCATAAAGTTGTTCTGAGAGAAGAAATGCTAACTCTTCAGGCTGTAGTTTTACCAAAATATCAACATATACTTTTCATAAGATCTTCATTAGCTGATGGCATTTTACTTGACTACTAGGAGTCATTGTTTCCCTCAGAATGGAGCAGTGTCATATAACTTCACCCCCTGCTTTCCCTTTGGTTGCACAGCAGCCAGAAACAGGAATTAGAGACCCCCAAACCAAGTGAAGGCCAGGGGTCTGAATGGAGCAGCTCTGTCTGAATCTCATGCTAATGAGATCAGGAAGGGAGGAAATGTTGAACTCCAACCCTGGGCTGCCAAGCAGCTCAGTCCTGCCTCTGCAGAGGGCAGAGCCAGCTGGTGGCAGGGAGGATCTCGAGGTACAGAAGGGATAAGGATGCTACCCAGCTGGCAGGAAAGGGAGCAAGAGTTTTGCTTATCTTAATAGCTCCTTTTGTTCAGGAATCACAGTAGCAGCCCTTATTTGCAAACTGGAATAAGTATAATTCACTCTGAGCTCTTGCACAGGTGCTCAGCACTGGAGTTTTTTCTCCATGCTTGCACAATGACTGGGGGGGGGGGGGGGTTTGTTTGTTTTTGGTTTTTTTTTTCCTTCCAAGGCTGCAGGAAGGAACTGGAAAAAGTTATTCAGACAAAAGTGTTGGCTGCACATTTGAGTAAAGCACTGGCTGGCTTTTGTTGCTGTGTACATGGTGCCACCCATGAGCCCAGGCTATGATGACCTAGAGGGTGATACCACAATGAATGTTTCTTCTGGAGAATGTGTCACCTATTGTAGAAGCTTGCACATTGGTAATGAGACTAACTTGTTCCAGCAGATAATTGTCTGGCAACCTCTCTTGCTAGCTGGGTAGATAAACAGTGTCTTTTCTTTAAAATGGAGGGAAAAACAAGGTCTTGAGCATCTGCAGAGATTAAGTAAAACAGGAGTAACTCATAGTAAAATGAAGAACTTATGGAATCCAGTCTTGTTGAGCCATTTTTCTGAGAAGTTACACATAGTGAGGTGCTGTCTAACTGAATTTAAATGGGTTTATACCAGTTTGATGCAACTTACTCGCTTTTTATAACTTACTGTTTTTACTTTTATTTGCCTATTTTTTTGTTTGTTTTTTTTAATCTGGTGTTGGACTGCTCCAGTTTTTGGTAAAGGCTACCTGCCAAATATGGTGTTCTCTTTCTTTCCCCGCCCCCCCCCCCCCCCCCCTCCATTTGTGGTTTATAGCTTGCCCAAATCCACAAGAGGAGATAATTGATGTTGCCATATTGTGGTTATTGCATTAAATACTGTCCAGTTCGTGGACAGAGCTTCTTAAAGCTCTGCTGCCCTCCAGTTCACTAGATGCTGAGGGACTGAAAATTTTAGTAGGCAGGATATCTGAGAATGAGAAGAAACTTATGAAATGTCTGTAAAGTAGTTTCTTCAAATGGGCTGAAAGATATAGTTTCATAGTTTCATAGTTTCATTCAGGGTTGGAAGGGACCACAAGGATCATCTAGTTCCAACCCCCCTGCCATGGGCAGGGACACCCCACACTAGATCAGGCTGGACAGAGCCTCATCCAGCCTGCTCTTAAACACCCCCAGGGACGGGGCCTCGACCACCTCCCTGGACAACCCATTCCAGGGTTTCACCACTCTCAGGGTGAAGAACTTCCTCCTCACATCCAGCCTGAATCTCCCCACCTCCAGCTTCATTCCATTCCCCCTAGTCCTATCACTACCTGAGATCCTGAGAAGTCCCTCCCCAGCCTTCCTGTAGGCCCCCTTCAGATACTGGAAGGCGACAATTAGGTCTCCTCGGAGCCTTCTCTTCTGCAGACTGAACAGCCCCAACTCCTTCAGTCTGTCCTCATAGGAGAGGTGCTCCAGCCCTCTGATCATCCTCGTGGCCCTTCTCTGGACACGTTCCAGCACCTCCACATCCCTCTTGTAATAGGGGCTCCAGAACTGGACACAGTACTCCAGGTGCTTGTGGATTAACAGTTTGAGGAACCTTAAAGCATGTCACTTTGCTTCTGTATAAAGTTTCTTCTATCTGTGTTAACTTCTGCTGTAATATAGCAGATGGAACAGTCCATTGCATGTGATTCAGGACCAAGTTAATTAGCCCACCATTAGAACACTTGAAACTAAGCCTATGCAAATATATTCCCTGCTGTTAAGATTGCTGTAAAGCTAGAAAGATGTTTGGGGGCAAAACAAATCCTCACTGTTAATGAGCACATCTTTTTCCAATAAATAAGGAAGAAGGATACTGAAGTCTTTTGCTGTATGCTTTGCTGTGATTAGTAACCTTCTTCTGGTGTAAGATGTTTTACACTCTCTTTGCATCAGGCTGTCATTATATTAACAATTCTCAAATATTTCTGTTGCAATAAATTCAGTTACCCTTCATTAGTATTGAGCAGCTGTTGTGCCACAAATATATACATAAATGTATTTGCTGGAATTACCCACTATGGATTACAAATCATTTACTTAATTATTTGAAGTTATATAGTGTTACTATTGGCTTGTAATACGGATTCTTGAATGACCCTTCCCCCCCCCCCCCATATCTATTAATGAAAACCTCATTTCCATTAAATTTTATTCCATCAGGTTTTGCTCTTTGAAAAAGTGTCAACAAGCAAGCAATTTTGTTATTAGAGAAACCAGAAGGGTAAAGGTAAATAGATTTCCTCATTCTTAATGTAAATGTAAAAGGTAATATGCTGATTCATAACTATTGCAAACCAAGTTATAATATTTATTTACAAACCTAAAAGTAATTGTTAAAGAAAAGGATTTGGGAAGGATTATATTTTTCCCATTTTCTTTGCAATAAATATGAGAATGTAAGGTACTCAGCCAAATGATCTATGGTGGCTTTGGTCCATAGCTTACTATTTTTAACTTTATAATTTCAGAATCTAGAAGATCAAATTTGGTTTTCTTTTTGGTTTGTTTTTTTTTTTGTTTGTTTGTTTGTTTACTTTAGTGCTTTGATTTAAGAAATAAAGAGTAGGTTTCTTATTCTTTCCTACAGATCTTTTCTTTGAAATCAATTAAATAATTACATAAGAACTGGGGCGATACACAGACCTCCAGAAGCCTATCTTCATCTGAGCTAGGAAGCACTCAGGGCAGTATCTCCCATCCAACTCCCACTGAAGTTTGTTAGATGAAAAAATGCTTAACCAGTCATTGAGCATGAGAATAAGGAGGACTCTATGATGGGTGAATTAGTAGGGATCTGGGAATCAAAAAATCAATAACTTTTACAGCCTTAATTGAAATCCTCTTACAATGCTGGAACACAGAGGACTGTCTACCAGTGGATTTTACATTACTCTGACCTCACAAATCCAGACACCACAATGGCACATTGTCTTGCCTTTAACATCTGATGGAATAGTGGCCCAGCAAAGCATCCATGCTGCCTGCTACACGGTGGCTGCCTGAACAGGGTGACGAGGCTGTAGGCAGCAGCAGCTGCAGGATGGTCTGCTCATAGCTGTGGTGTATATGGGAATGAATGGTAACTAGAGTTGCTACTGCTGTTTTTATTTTGGCTAGTTGGCAGAAGTCTCGCTATTCTTTAGCTTTTGAATTAGGATGATGTAAGAGACCAAAGAACTATGCTAAATACCCCACTGTACGGATTATCAGAAAAGGCTGTCGATCTTGAGAGAGTCACCCAGAGTCACAGCTCATGGGATGTTAGGGGTTGGAAGGGACTCACACAGGATTATGAACAAATTCACAGGTAGTCAACAAGTTCATGGGCTGAAGAAGTGAATTTGTTCCTAATCCTCCATGACTCCAGGTGACTATTTTTCTGTAGACAGATAACACTCTATCTGTGAGAAGGCAGCTACTTTGTATGTGCACCCATGAAGGCTGTCTAATGCATGCCTATAGCCACACACAACCCTAGTTTCCGGGCTGCCTGTCCATATGCTTAAGCTGTCAGACCCTGTATGACCCTGGCTTTTTTTTTATGAAGCAAGAAGAGCAAGAGTGTTTGTATGAGTGTATCAGAAATGTAGAAGCTCAGGTGCTAGTTGTTATTAACGTACCATGATGAAAATATGCACTGCCTGAGCCTTAGCCCTCCAAGATACTAGGTCTGTCACAGTGGTTAATAACTCCTTTTCTGTTAAGTTATTCCCTGGGTCTCATGCTGACTTTTGAAAATATAGACCTGATAATATGTACAAGGTCAAATTCAAAGAACCTTAAGAATAGTGAAAGTCTCCATGCCACCACCAGTCACTGAGACAAAAGCAGTCCTTACCCTAGTCCAGAGGTCTCACCTCCTACACCCAAGGACACCTCTAATTAGTTTGTGCCACATCACCTAGCCTCAAACTGAATCCTGTTTCATACAGTCTTGTCAGAGCACTGCTTAATTTTGTTCATCCCACACTTCCAGCTGTCTCATGTGTGAGCACTCACCATCAGCTTCATTCCTCTGCTGTTGACTGCTATGTTGACTGTTGTTGACTGCAGGGCTGTGCACTGAAGATGGAGTTCCTCAGGAGATTAATGATGTGCTGAACAAAGAGTTGTAGTTGATACCCTCTTGAACTCTGACACCTGACACTGGACACCTCCAGCTGTAAGAGTCAAGGGTTGAGCAAATAAGCAAATTTTGGACAAATACTGATTTCCCTCAGAATACCTGGGAGTTATAATACTTCTTTGATGTATTTGTCCTAGGTAGCTTTGCTTTCAGTGCTTTTCACATAAATGCTGGAGAAAATTATATTTTTATGGTTCTATAATTCTTAGAGAAAGTATTTTGAACTCTGCTTGTCTTTGCCTCTGGTCTATTTCTCTTAGAGGTGGGAGGAGAAGAAGGTAATTAAAGTGTTTGTCGCAACTGTAGTTGACAAAACAGACAAAAACACCAGTTCCCGTTCACCTTTCAGCAAGGGCTCCCTGCATGTCAACTGTCCTGACTGAGGACATGCATTAAAGTAGTTATTAATACCCCAAGACACAGAGGCTCAGGACTTCAGCCCTGTTCAAGTGGCATCATGTGGTTTTGCTCTCTCACCACCCCCAGCTGGCCCTCCCCGTTCATCAGCCTGCTGCCCTTTTGTGACATGAACCCCGCAGTTGGGAAGGCGCTAGGTATTGTTAGTACTGCTCCCTACAGTAGATTGGCAGCCAGGAGTGGTGGGGAATGACAGGTCCCATAATGCCCCCTCATCGTGAAGATGGAGAGCGTCACCTCTGTAACGTTCCCAGCTTTCATTAGCCTGAATGCAATTGTGCTAGGTTTAATTTTTGGAGTGTTTGCAGTTTTTCCAGCAAATAGCTGTTTGAACACAGTGTCCCCATTATATCGCCACAGTCAAAGAGAGGAAAGATAAAGGCATTGTGCAAAGTTTCTGTGGCTTTGCAGACAAGGATTTATGTACTGGAGAACTCTCATCTGGCAGTCAATTTGCCTTTGTCTTTCAAAGTAGTGCAAGTATCAAGGGAGTATGCCCAAGAGTTTTATTTGCTATTTAGCAGATTACTGAAGTACTGGACATCTTTAGATCTGTTGCAAAGAAAAAATGCTTTTAAAATGATTTTATAAATTTCTGCTGAGGCTGAGGGGAGTGAAGTCCTTGAAATGCTACCCTTTGAACTGCTAGAGGGCCGTGTGACTGAGGGAAGGACTTGAGGCTGTACAGTTTCATGAGTTTAAAATGAGATGTCTCATAAGGGTTTGTCTAGCAGAGAGAAGAAGGAAAAATACATCTGTTACGATCTACTTTAAAGGGGTAACAGCTCTCTCTGGAACATTATAGTCCCTGGTTAGCATATATAAGGATAAACTGAGTCTTAAAAAAATCAACGTTTTCTAAACAGAAAGGGGTGATATTAATTTATCACTCCACTTGGTTTACTGCTCAGCTTTCAATACTCAAGAAGTATTACAGCTGATGGTATCAGTCCTGGCTAAAAGTTTCCCCCTCAGTCCTTCCCTAATACTTGATTCTGAGTGACACAGCTAAAATTGTAGTGAAGGCAGAGCCTGTAAGACCAGTCTTTATTGTCTGAAAGCAGAGCTGAATGGTATTCATCTAACACTTCTGAAAGTGGGTGAGAGCTGAGGGGAAAGCTGCTTACAAAAACATGTAATTTGGCATTAAAATCAACTGCTGCATTGGAGAGCCAGCAGTATAAATACTTTGGCCACTATAGATGATCCTGGGATTTGTGGGACAGTTAGCTTTGCTAACATGATAATTAACCGAAATAAGTCATGAAATAAAGTGATTCACATCGTGTGGCAGAAAGAAATAAGAATGGAACCTGTCAGAGAGAAAGGGGTCTTTAGGCTAGAATAAAATATGACCCACTGATTTAGGGTTATCAGTAGGGACCAGTAAATATGCTGGAATGTTTAACTAGCTTGAAACCCTACCAGTGCCTGGAGCCAACATTTACAAAGTTAAAAAAAAAAAAAAAACCCCAAACCTACCTGAATGCCTGGCACCTATAAAGTTCTTGTAATTTCTGATTCCAGGTAAAATATTACGTGAAAAGCAAGTTCTGCAGCTAGCCTTGATAAATCCAAAAGCTGTGAAGTATCTCCTTAAAAAATGCTTATCTCCCATGGAAGGTGGGAGACTAACCTTCTGCTGTGTTTTCATTGCCTCACTTTAGGAGAAGTTTCCTATCTTATTCTTTCACAGATATAGGTGGTGTCTGTGTTTGTTTCCAAAGGGCTGTTTTCTGGGCAGACTGCTTAGCTAGCCTCAGGCCCCAGTACACAGTGCAGAATAGGACCCCATTTAAGATACACTTTAAAAAAAATTTCTTTGGCAAAGTGGGCTCTCCTTAATGTAACGTAAGCCCTTCTCCTCTTAGCATAAGGAACAGTCTAATTTCCTACTCTAGAATAGAACAATGGGAGGTTTGCTATACCTTTTTGATACACCACCAGCTCCATTTCAGCCAGACGTGAAGGAGCCACCATAAAGAAGTGCCAGGGGCCAGAATTGTGCTGGTGACACCATCATTTCAGTCATGCACATGGTGCCAATGGTTATTTCTGTTGGTCTGAGTGATCCCTTTTCATGAATAAGAGGACATAGACCCTGTCTGCTGCCCTACGCTCCTGGAGAAGCACTGCAATAGCACCTGGAGTCTTTTCAACTGGATCAGTACAGCAGTCACTGAACCAGTCTGCAGACACTTGCAAAACATGGGCAGAAGGTCTAAGAGAGAGAAAGAAAAACCCCAAGATTTCTGTTTAAGATGCTAGTCTGAGTCTCAGGAGGTATGGGAGATACGTTCCTGCCTGGGTGACAGATCTTCATTTCTAAATTAACCTCAGCATTACAGCATCTCTCTGTAGGTCTTTCTCTGTCCTCTGCTCATGTTGTCTCTTTTCTCTCTCTATTTAGTATGCATATGCCATGGAGCACTGATTAAGTATCTCACTGTGGTTGTGCAGGATTTGGTGGTAGATCAGTCTGGAGTGATTGTGGCCTTCCAGTATCTGAAGGGGGCCTACAGGAAGGCTGGGGAAGGACTTCTCAGGATCTCAGGTAGTGATAGGACTAGGGAGAATGGAATGAAGCTGGAGGTGGGGAGATTCAGGCTAGATGTGAGGAGGAGGTTCTTCACCCTGAGAGTGGTGAAACCCTGGAATGGGTTGTCCAGGGAGGTGGTCGAGGCCCCATCCCTGGAGGTGTTTAAGAGCAGGCTGGATGAGGCTCTGGCCAGCCTGATCTAGTGTGGGGTGTCCCTGCCCGTGGCAGGGGGGTTGGAACTAGATGATCCTTGTGGTCCCTTCCAACCCTGAATGATACTATGATACTATGATAACAGCTAATAAAGACAACTTTGATAGCTTATTTGGCATGTGATTTTGAAGAGACAGACCTGTAATAGATATCCTTAAAATAGCTCATCTCTTCCGTTGTAAATGCTGCAATATCACTGGTAACAACTCTTTCCTTCCAGAGCACACCCTCAGTTCTCCTCAGCACTTCATTCTCAGGATATTTTTGTAGAAACAGAAATAACTTGTCACTGCTATGAAAGAAGATGTAATAATTGCTCCATTTTTATGTATTTTAGACCCAAAACTTTAACTCTTATCAGGGCTGAGCTGCTTCTGTGGTGTACTGTAGGATTCTCCTCTCACCTGGGCTTTGGCTGCCCATGTTTCTGCCTGGAAAATGTAGTGCTTTGGCAAAATTAAACTATGTATAGAACAGATATGTTTATAAAGACCTTGATTTGTATATGATGCTAAACCTGTATTTCACTTTCCAAAGCTTCAAAATAAAAATTATTACATTTTGAGTTTGAAATTATTTTTAAAGGGTTAAAAACTGTTTGGCTTAGGCTACAATACAAGGAAAGACATTTCAGGGAACTTACATATATATGTATGTGTGTGTGTGTGTGTGTGTATATATATCCATACACACATGCGTGCATGCATGAATATATAAAAGCCACTTTCTGTGATGGGTTCAGAAATGTAAGAAAAATCTCACAGAGAGAGGGGCTTTTTTATTCTTTCTGGAACAACCTTAAAGCAATCTTGATTTTCTTTGCTGTTCAGAAACAATATCAAACAAGAGATTCAAGAAAATCTGTAATAAACTTCAGCTATTGATCTGACTCCTCTCTGGGCTTGACCCAGGCTGTACGCATCTTACACTATTCAAGCATTTTAAGACCTTATACCCTGGTGTATCTAAATTGATATTCCCTGTATCAGGCTCCGAAGTGAACAGAGTACAAAGCTTGTGGTTAACTTCCAGCATGTATGCAAATCCTTTGTTGAATAAGGCTTTGCCCAAGCATGTGCATTTCTGAACCAAGGGCTCAACTTCATTTATTTAGTGGACCTTTAGATAAAAGCAGCACAAACAGCAGAGTTGTTTTGTCTGTTTCCCCAAGACCTCAAAAAAAAAGCAGTTTGATAAGTATGGAAGCAGGGCACTTGTGACTTGCTCTAAAGTAACTACAATTCATGATAAACACTCGTGAATCCTCACAGTTTGTTGTCATTCGGACTTCTTTTTTTTTTTTTTCTCTTTACATGTCACCATTGTTATTTGGTTTATGTTTCAGCCTTAGCTCTCTGGAATATATCTATACTGTCCTCTTAGCTATCTGGTGTACTGCAGCCAAAGTCTGGACTATGTTCTGCAACAGGGAGTTCTGGTGCTGTTCAAGTGCAAAGAGCAGGTACTGACAACGTGCTCTGAAATTAGTCATTACATTAGTGACTCTCCTAGTTGGTAACAACAAAAGGTCTAACCTCCAAAGCCCTTGGTGGGTCTGCAAGAGACTGACGGAACCAGGAGTGCAGCTGGATGTGGAATCCTTTTGAGGTTAATTTTGCAAGGGCTAGGCCACAGCAATACAAGACCAGATGCAGAGCATGTCTAGTCATAAAGTGACGCTCTCTTCTCTGCTCCTCTGTGTACAGGATTCTGCTTTTTTTTGCTCCCACATATCCAAAACTATACTTGGCAAGGGCATAACAAGCCAGACTTCTTTGTATATGGAAATTCACCATCCTGGTCTCCATGCACAGGAGGAAGTGAGAGGAAGTATCAATCTGCTCCTCACAATTAGTACACCCTGGTAAACATGCAAGAAGGAAGCCTAACCAAAAAGCTTCTCAGGGTCTTCTGTAGTAGTCCTCAAGCAGGAAAAGAAAATGTTGAGATCCTGAGGAGCTTTACCTTGGGAGAGGAGGGGGATGAACATGTCTTTTCACTGGAAAAGGGAAACATAACCCCCATCTTCAAAATGGAAAGAAAAAAGACCCTGGACACCATAGGCCAGTCAGTCTCACCTCTGTGTCTGGCAATATCATGGAGCAGATCCTCGTGAAGGCTCTGATAAGGCATATGGAAAATGAAGAAGAGCTGATTAGTGGTAGCCAACATGGCTTCACCAAGGGGCAAATCATATGTGACAAATTTGGTGGCCTTTCAGAAGAAGTGCGACCAGCAGATTAAGGGAGGTGATTCTACCCCTCTACTCTGCTATTGTGTGAACCCACCTGAAATAATGCTGGGGCCACCAACACAAGAAGGACATTGAATTGTTGGAGTGAGTCTAGAGGAAGGCTGGAAAGATGATCAGAGAGATGGAGAAAGTCCTGTATGCAGACAGACTGCAAGAGTTGGGGCTGTTTAGCCTGAAGAAGGCTCTGGGGAGACCTTATAGCAGCTGCCCAGAATCTGAAGGGGAGGCCTACAAGAAAGCCAGGGAGGCAGTTTTTACAAGGGCTTGTAGTGATGATGAAGGGTTATGGCTTTGGCTGGAAGAGGGGTGATTTATACTGGAGATTAGAGAGAAATTCTTTACAGTGATGGGTGGTGAGACACTGGAACAGGTTGCCCAGGGAGGTGGCGGAAGTCCCATCCCTGGATGTTTCTAGGGCCAGGATGGATGTGGCTCTGGGCAACTTGATCTAGTGGAGGGTGTCCCTGCGGGTTGGAACTAGATGATCCTTGGGGTCCCTTCCAAAACAGATCATTCTATGATTCCATGTTACCTCTTGAGCTTGCCTTCCTCAAAAGGAAAAATATATGGTGCTTGTTGAAGGAGCAGCTAGATCTGGAGGGCCATATGCTGGTTTTGGCTCACTGAAGAAAGCCAACATCTGGTTTGGCTGGGTTTCAAATTTAAAATTTCTTAGATGGAGCCAAATACTTAAATAATATTAATAACTTTATTTCTTGAATATTACCTATGGTATATATGGTGAAATGACTGCTGTACCTGCAATAAAGGGCTTTTAGGACTTGTGAACTGTTCAGTCTTCTCTGTCAGCATTTACACAGTCATGCAAGCCAACTTCACCTCATGGCACATGATTTCAGCTATGCATTGACTGCTTAATTAAAGGTACTGCTTTTAAAAGAGCAATAGGTTTGGGTTTGCTGGGTTTTTTTAGTAACTGCTATAGTAATCTCCATACTAAAATGCTGAGTGCTAAGAAGTAATAAAAATTTATTAAATGCATGCAAACTCCATAAAATATTAGTTAAAAATTCATGTCTCTGCATGTCATTTAGTATCAGGACACATGCAAACACTGTTCAGAGCTATTTGGTGAGGGGTAGAAAACACCTTAGCATACATTGTGGAGGCAATACTCAATGCCAATTTCCACTAATTACCTGGCATTCTCTTTTTTTTAAGTGGGTGGGAGCTTTGTGGAAACCTTTACAAGCTTATTTCGTGTTAGCGAACACTCTTAAGTTTCAAGCTGCCTGAATATCTCTGAAGGGTGTGGTGCATGTGTAATGTTTGGAAGGTAAATAGAAGACCCAGTGGGATCTGGGTATTTATCTCACAGAGGGCATCTCAGGCAATCATCTCCTCCAAAACACCTTCAAGATCTCCTTTCACTCTGCAGTGCCAGAACAGTGTGGTTAGCCTAAGTGATCCTGGTAAGGGGAGCAAATCACAAAAGCTGTTTGGCCCAGAACAAGGAAGTTTTGTGATTTTGCAACTTACAAATGAGAAACTGAGATGCACACAGATCAGGGTATAGATGTTTAAATATGGATTTGTTAAATAAAAATTCAGTGGTTAGGTTAATTACTCTCAGACCTCTCCAAATCACCTGTGGTGATCATCCTAAGCACAGGACCATTGATGGCAGCAACAAGAGACAAAGAAGGGAAATCTCTACCAGGTTTGCTTCCAGAGAGGATTGTCTTGGGCGAAACCAAGTTTCAGAAGTAACATCCACACCTTGAGTATTGTGTCCAGTTCTGGGCCCCTCAGTTTAGGAAGGATGTTGACTTGCTGGAACATGTCCAGAGAAGGGCAACAACGTTGATGAGGGGTTTGGAGAACAAGCGCTATGAGGAGAGGCTGAGGGAGCTGGGGTTGCTTAGCCTGGAGAAGAGAAGACTCAGGGGAGACCTTCTTGCTGTCTACAACTACCTGAAGGGAGGTTGTAGCCAGGTGGGGGCTGGTCTCTTCTCCCAGGCAACCAACACCAGAACAAGAGGACACAGTCTCAAGCTGTACCAGGGGAGGTTTAGGCTGGATGTTAGGAAGAAATTCTACACAGAGAGAGTGATTGCCCATTGGAATGGGTTGCCCGGGGAGGTGGTGGAGTCACCATCATTGGAGGTGTTCAGGAGCAGACTTGACAGGGTGCTTGGTTGCATGGTTTAGTTGATTAGGTGGTGTTGGATAATAGGTTGGACATGAGGATCTCAAAGGTCTTTTCCAACCTGTTCTGTTCTATTCTATTCTATTCTATTCTATTCTATTCTATTCTATTCTATTCTATTCTATTCTATTCTATTCTATTCTATTCTATCCCACAGCAGAAGTCCATGTGGAGACAGGTGTCTGACTGGAACAGGCTGTCCCAATGTGCCAAAAGATGAGCCGACGGGGAAGGCGACCAGCCTGGATGGGCAAGCGTCTCTTGAAGGAATTAAAGGAAAAAAAGAGGGTATATTGCCTTTGGAAAGGGGTGGAGGCAAATAGAGGTATGTTTAAGGATGTTGTTAGATCATGTGGGAAAAAATTGAGAAAGGCAAAAGCCCAGTTAGAACTTAAGCTGGCCACTGCTGTGAAAGACAATAAAAAGCATTTTTATAAATATATTAATGCTAAAAAGAGGGGCAAGAAGAACCTCCACTCCTTATTGGACCTGGAGGTCAATATTGTAACTAAAGATGAGGAAAAGGCAGAGGTACTAAATACCTTCTTTACCTCCATTTTCAACTGTCAGACAGGAGGGCTTCAGGATAACTGCCCTCCTGAGCTGGGAGATGGGGTCAGGGAGTAGTATAATCCCCCTGAAATCCATGAGGAAGTAATTAGCGACTTGTTGAGCCACTTGGATACTCACAAGTCCATGGGACCAGATGGGATCCATCCCAAGGGTACTGAGAGAGCTGGCAGATGAGCTGGCCAAGCCGCTCTCCATCATTTTTCAGCAGTCCTGGCTCACTGGAGAGGTCCCAGATGACTGGAAGCTGGCCAACGTGATGTCCATCCACAAGAAGGGCCAGAAGGAGGAGCCAGGGAATTACAGACTTGTCAGCCTGACCTCAGTGCCAGGCGAGATTATGGAACAGGTCATCTGGAGTGCAATCACACAGCACCTGCAGGATGGCAAAGGGATTAGGTCCAGGCATCATGGATTTAGGAGGGGCAGGTCCTGCCTGACCAACCTGATCTCCTACTATGATCGGGTGACTGCGCGGTGGATGTGGGGAAGGTTGTGGATGTCGTCTGCCTGGACTTCAGCAAGGCCTTTTACACCATCCCCCATAACAAATTCCTGGCCAAGCTGGCAGCCTGTGGCTTGGACAGCAGCACTCTGTGCTGAGTTAGGAACTGGCTGGAGGGCCGAGCCCAGAGAGTGGTGGTGAATGGTGCCACATCCAGCTGGCAGCAGTCACTAGTGGTGTCCCCCAGAGATCAGTGCTGGGCCCCATCCTTTTCAATATCTTTATTGATGATCTGGATGAGGACATAGAGTCCACCATTAACAAATTTTCAGATGACACCAAGTTAGGGGCAGGTAGTAGGGCTCTGCAGGGGAACCTTGACAGGGTGGACAGATGAGCAGAGTCCAGCATGATGGCATTCAAAAAGTCCAAGTGTCAGGTTCTGTGCTTTAGCCACGACAACCCCATGCAGCACTACAGGCTGGGGTCAGAGTGGCTGGAGAGGAGGCAGGCAGAAAAGGACTTGGAGGTACTGGTTGACAATAGGCTGAACATGAGCCAGCAGTGTGTCCAGGTGGTCAAGAAGGCCAATGGCATCCTGGCGTGTATCAGAAATAGTGTGGCCAGCAGGAGCAGGGAGGTCATTCTGCCCCTGTACTCAGCACTGGTTAGGCCACACCTTGAGTACTGTGTCCAGTTCTGGGCTCTTCACTTTAAGAAGGACATTGAGACTCTTGAATGTGTCCAGAGAATGGCAATGAGGCTGGTGAGGGGTTTGGAGCACAAGCCCTATGAGGAGAGGCTGAGGGAGCTGGGGTTGTTTAGCTTGGAGAAGAGGAGGCTCAGGGGAGACCTTCTTGCTGTCTACAACTACCTGAAAGGAGGTTGTAGCCGGGTGGGGGTTGGTCTGTTCTCTCAGGCAACCAACACCAGAACAAGAGGACAGAGTTTCAAGCTGTGCCAGGGGAAGTTTAGGCTGGAGGTGAGGAGAAAGTTCTTCACAAAAAGAATAATTTGCCATTGGAATGTGCTGCCCAGGGATGTGGTGGAGTCACCATCCCTGGAGGTGTTCAAAAAAAAGATTTGATGTGGCACTTGGTTTAATTGTCAGGTGGTGTTGGGTAATAGGTTGGACTTGATGTCTCTGAGGTCTTTTCCAACCTGGTTGGTTCTGTGACTCTGTGATTGTGAAGAAGTACCTTCATGGAGCAGCAGCTCTGCCATACCTTCCTCCTCCAAATTTGCCAGTGACCAGCTCTGGCAATGCTCTTAACTTTATGTCTCCTCTGACTTTCATTCATAGGTTCCTTTTTCTCCCTATGTATTACAGAGTCAACTCAAAATTACCCTTGGGAGCTTTGTCCAGGTGGCTGGTAAACAATGGATGTTGTGATGTGGAGACAGCTCAGATCTAGCCAAGCTTAATAACTCTTATGTAGTGTTGTTCTGCTGCTTCTTGGGCCAGCTGGGATTCAGGAGAGGAGCAGTCACCTCTGTATGAAGATGTGGCAATCATAGCAATAAGTGGTGTGAGCAATCTGACAATATAAGCTTAGAGGTTGACATGGTGGTAGGCCATGCTTAGCATAAGTGTAGAAGTAGCTAGCAGTTTAGCAAAACAGTGCTGTGCTAGCAGCATGTAACTAAGCAAGGTACTGGTAGCTATAAACACAGAGAATTATCTTGGAATAACAGGATGCACACGTCAATCAACAACCTCACATGATATTAGTAGTTTAACCAATAACGTATAACAGTAGGATGTGTGGACACCTGTGTGTAACCAATGAACTTATGCCAACTATGCTCTGTGAGTCTATATAAGCTGTAGATGTTCCTTAATAAACTGACCAATACTTAGATCATACTGGCCGTCCGTATTGATTCCATACTCCATCGTCAACATGAGGAAATGCTCAAACTAGGATACGTGTGAAGACAGCCAAGCTCAAACTGCCTTGGCTTTCCAGCTTTGGGAGTAGTGTGGATGCAAGCAGAGAGATTCACAGACCCTCCTGCATGAAGGCAGCATGGTGCTTTAACTAAGCTGCTGAGACTGGCTGGTCCAGAATCTCCCATACTAACTGGGAGCTACATGGGGCTCCCCATGGCACACACTGGCGTGGGATTCAGATGAAAACATTGATATTACTGTTGCTATACTGCAAATGTGATTCAAACATTTTAGAAGAAAAATGTGTTTTCAATTCTCATTTAGCCTCTGTTTTCCCCTTTCATATGCATTTATTTCTCTTTGAAGGACAGGAAACTTGCATCAATCCTAAAGCAAAATACCAGACTCAGACCTGCGGGCCAGAGCAGATGCTGGCTACTTGTAGAGCAGTTCTGTCTGCATACATTTAATATTATGTCCTCACATTTTTATGCTCAGTTTTTACACTTGTCAGAAGATTATTTATTTCCCAAATGTTTCTCTGGATTGGACCTGACAGTTGTGGCACAGTGCATGAAATCTACTTTGGGAGCATGGGATGCACAAGCCATGTGACCCACAAGTTAGCCTCATGGGGTGATGGAAGAATAAATATGCCCAAAATGCAGGTCTTTCACATTACATATCTGCAGAAAGCATGTTTTTATCAATGAGTCTGCTTTCTGCCTGGATGGCTTAGAAATTTTCTATTTCATCTCAGTGCCCAATGGTGACCCCAGTGTTTTCAAGAAGAACAGAACAAATAGCTGATAGAAAAAGGAGTTAAAGTAGCCTTAGTGAACAAATAAATTGGCAAGTGTATCTAATAATTGCATGGGTTCAGCATTTTTCTGCGATAAATGAGTAAACTTTAAATGTATCTCTGAGATGTACTATCACAGGCATTGCCACGGGCAAGTTTTATCCAATGATGAAACAGCAAGGCCTTGTGAGATAAAGATGATAGAAGGGGTACTATCAGGTGGCAGCTGGGTAATTACAACTCTCTATTTGGGCTCTGTAGTGATGCTGCATGTGATAAGTGGAGAATAATGAAGAAAAAGGAGTAGTGATAATACAGGAGCTAAATGGTAGAAAATAGCCTATCATAGCCCACAGCCCTCTGAGTGCCTATGGGGACTTTGAACTATCTTCTTCAGTTTTCAACCACAGAAAAAATACTCTCTCTTTCTTCTTCCTTTGCTAAATTTATGTCTGGTGGGACAAAAGGGAAAACTGAAAGGAAAGCAAGGGTATGTGAAGAGAATATGACCTTTGCAAATAACACTGAAGGTCACTGTGTAATTATTCTAAAATAAAAGTATCCTGTAATCTTGTCTGTACCCACAAAAGATGTAAGACCATTTTTTAATGTGAAACTGAACAATTTTGTGGGGGATCATGGTTTATAAAAGGTCAGCTAAAGTATTTCTAATTATATTTAGTCTTTGCTCAGAACACAAATGTCATTTGTTATGATAGAGTCAAACTCTGATTAATCCAAAAGACTGTCAAAAGACAAGCTCATCACATGTAAACAAAAATTTTATTTCCTGAGTGAAGACTGGATTTTGTAGCTTTAAGGAAAAAAAGAAGGAAACAAACAAACAAAAACCACCCACAAGAGGGAAAGATACCTTGGAACTGGCCAATGAAACTTTAATCCCAGTTTGTTCCCTTTTATTTTTTCCCAGCAGATGGTAATACCTGCTGTTAACTCCTGTTGAGCTTGGCACCGTTTGACAGCTATCTGTTTGGCTCTCTTGCTAACTTTTTTTACTCCCCTGGGTAAGATAACAGTTTCCTGGTACATCTTTCACTTGGGAGTCTGACACCTGAATGCCAGTTACACTGGATGTGATATAACACCAGTGCATGAATGTATACATTCATACCTGAGGGAACTGCGCATGAAATATCCTCTGCTGAAAGATAAAACATAAATCAGCTTACTTCCTTTTATATATATATATAAAGTGTATATATATATATATACACATACACTATATATATATAGTGTATATATATATATATATAAAGTGTGTATATATATATATATATATAAAATATATATATATATATATATATATATATATATATTATAGTTAGCTAAACCGAAGAATAAGAAGCGTACTGTGCATTGTTCACCTATGCTCATGTCTTCTTTCTGCTTAGGACACTGACTGAATTACCAAAGACCAGAGGTAATGGAGCATGTCACATTGCAAAAGGTGAGGTTGCATCAACAGATTGCCAGGATACAGAGTGAGTCTCTTAGGAACAGAAAGATTCAAAATAAGACATTTGTCGGTATAAAAAATGGTGATGCTTATTGACCTGCAGGCTACTGAAGCCAGTAGCGAAAACAAGGAAATTTTATTTAGTGCTTAGATCTGAGAGGCTTGTAGCTTTTGGTAAAACTGAGAAAGTCCTACTCAATTTTAGGGGGAAAAAATGAACTGAACTCTTGTCATCATGACATGAACCTCACCAGAAGTATGACAAAAGCATTTATGCATTACAGAAATGATCAGAATGGTTATCTATTGACTGAATAGCCACCACTGAATAAACAAGGAAACCCACATGCATATTAATATATATATATATATATATATAAAAATCTAGAAGAATGTAACTGATTGTGATGATTTGTTTATGTGATTAAATTATAATATCCATTCTGAATTTTTAAAAAATTCAAATTATTTCTGTGTTTGGCAAGGCTCTGACATAACTCACACCAAGTCCAACCCCTTCCTCTGATTTAAGATAAAGGTCTTGGTAAAAAAAGTAGATATATATCACAAATCAGAAGTTCACAGTGGACAGAATTATTAGGCCATCTCGGTCAGCAAGTGTAGTTTCTCATTATTGACTGACTCCTGCTCCCCTGGAGTATTGGAGTTTTGTCATTGACCTACAACATCTGATTTATGTACAGGCCACTTAGTGTTTTGGCCATGCAAGCAAAATACAGATCTGACCACACGGCTCTGCAATGGTACCCAAATGGTAAGTTTCCCTGGGACATGATTCATTTTATCTACCATTAAACCTATCTACCTAGAAATTAGACATTTAAGTCTGAGTAAGTCACCTTGTTTCTTTTTTCAGTCGGTGGAAAGAAACTGGAGCCTTCAGAAAATTATGCGACCTGTATCAGACATGCACCTTAAGGAGGGATCAATCACCCTCTGGAAATAGCTATTTCTCCTGACTGACTACAAAGGGAGCCCGGGGTGACTGGCTTAGACGTTTAACTTTTAGATGACTGAAGACAGGCAAAATTAATTGCATCCTGACTTTAAAGGAGATTTGTGTCCAGTGATATCAGGATAGGTCTCTATATTTGGACATTTCTTCCATTTTAAATCATGTTAAGTGCTTCCCAAACCACAGTGATGAATAACCTTATTGTCAGTCATTTCAGTAAGTCTGGCTTGCATTTCACTCACCTTTAGCTATACAAAGCTTACGCAGAGCTTTTCAGGTGGCCCTGATGACTTAAGTTTTTCCCTGCTTCTTCTCCTAAACCCCATTCTCCACTGATCATTTGTGTGGTTGGACAGCGAAGCAGACCAGACCACTGACGTGGCTGAAAATTTAGTAGGGGAAAACTCTGTTCTAGAAAGAAAGATCATACAAACAATTATGTTGCAAAAATGGAAGAAATACCAGAAAAATTTTATCAGGGCAAGAGACTGCTTCCAGTGCAGTCTCCATTATGTTTTTCCTTTCTGTTGCTCATTTTCCTTAATTAAACTAAAATCCTTATCAAAGCATCATCATCTTGCCTGGATCCTTGTAACTTTCTACTCATCACCACACTGCTCTTCATTTCTTGCCTAACCAACAAAAGCAATCTCTCATGGTGGTTTCCCTCACCCTAATTCCTCTTTAAGAAATCTGCTTACCAGGTGGGGCAGCAGAAAATGACTATGAAAGTACCAAAGGCTGTCCTGTGTCTCAGACAGATGTTTGCTGATGGTCCACCATTTACTAAGATTGAAGATCCACAAATTTTTCCTCAGTTGTGATGGTGGTATAATGACTGCCCCCACACTCACTCTGGCTATTTTGATCTGCTCTCCTATTGCCCTTTGATGGCCAGATCAAGTTCATAGTTCATAAAAAAATACATCAGCAAAACTGAAGGAACAGTGGTTGAGAAGCAAGAGGGGAGTAGAAAGTCATTAAATTAATATACTGTGAAAAATATACTGCCTTTGAAAAACACGGTGATTCAAAGGAAGAACTGCCCCATAGACTGAAGCTTGTATTGATTAGGGAAAATATTTAATTTTGGACAACCAGTTTCAAGGTTTAACATTAAACTGAGATTGCCTGCTAAAATGGTATGCAGAGCAAAACTTGGCACTTTCTTAATCTGGCAAGAAATAAGTATTTTAGTTCAAATCAAGACAGCACTTTCAAAGTCGATTTCCTTACTGTCCTCTCTTGAGCTTTGTTTTACTTGCTTCACATTGCACTTTGGCATGTATCAGCTGTATTCTTGTGTGGCAGACCTAACCCAGACAATGTGCTCCAGAAGAGCACTTTACAGTGCCCCCACTGCTTAGAGGCATTCAATCCCAGGCCTGTGCTGCAGCTAGTACATATTGACTCTTTCTGCCTCAGCACCAACTGTTTTACCTCACCAGCTTGCTCCTACTGGTTCAAATAATTTTGACAATGGAGGTGTATCTTTTATGTTACCCATTGCAATCAAAATAATTTCTCTCTATTTCATATTTTCCCTTATCCCAACACCTTGAAACAAAAAATCAGAAACCAAGTGTCACTTCTGCAAAACTAAACTATATTCAGAACCAGCCTTGCAGATGACCAAGACCTACTAACAAAATTTAGCTTTGTCGTCTGAATATGATCCGTCTCAAAAATTAGTTTTCCCCTGGCAGTCTCACATTTCACTCTTACTCACTGTTTTCTAGCACCTTAGTCTATAAAATGTATATCCATTATATATCACTTTTACACCCACATATAGTAGTTTATAGATATGAAGTCCTACACCTGTACACTTGCTCTGTACTGCTTCCCAATTTCTTCTTTTCTTACTACTCTCCTTTTACTTCCTGAAATTGCAAAGCCTATACCAGGGAAATGAAGTAAAAAATTTTCATAATTTTCATAAAGGCAAAGAATAATCTGTTCTCCATGTCCCCGGCAGATAGGACAAAAAATTGATGAGGTTGAATTTCTGCAAAGGGGATTTAGGATAGTCATTAGGAAAAACTTTCTGGTGAAGCCTTGGAATAGATTGCCTAGAGGGACCCTAGGATCTTTATTACTGGTGTTTTTTTCAAGAACAGGTTAGACAAGTGTCTGTCAGGAATGTCACAGGTCTATACCTATCTTGCCTTGAGGGGGTGGAAGGAGTGGATGACCTCTCAATGTCCCTTCCAGCCTCTTTTTCCTGTGATCTTCCAAGGTATTCTGGATACCTTATTTATCTCTATCAGTGCATCTCAGCATTTTTAATATAGTGTTCATCCAGGATTGAGATTTGAAATTGCATAATCCTCTAAGATCACTCAGAAATATGTCTTCCTTACCCATTGGTGCTTGTCACTAGTGCAGACACTGGTGATCAACTATTGACTCTGGCTGGAATGCTGTCTACCATATTTTACTCTATTCCCAGTTCCAGTGAATTGGGAATTACAGCATCATCCATATTTATAAACCTGACTTACCATCAAAATGAGATTTCAAAAGTTAATCAAGATGAAAAAACTACTGACAACACCATTAAAACCAGATAGCTTATTCATACCACCAATTTTTGAAACCTTCCTTTTGGTCAACAGAAATCAGGCAGAGGTTCTCTAGAACCAACAGGCTTCAAATATCAAGCCTGGTTTTCCTATTAAATGCTTAATACTGGGTGACGTTATGATTCTGCACCCAAGAAAATCTCATCAACCTTGCACTGTGTGTTCATTGAAAACACAAGCCCCTGAAACATGGCAGGGAAAAACAGAACGCGATTGGTTTTGTATACTGACACTGTGTTGTGATGCAGTGGACTTCTCTTATCCCTATCTGTGTGTCGAGGCAACAGGCTATTTCCTTCCTATTTCTGTCTCCTTCCCATTTCCTCCCTGGCTACCATTCCTTGCTTGACTGCTAGATCTTGCCTTCAGTAACAAGAGTTACTGGTCTCTTCTCCCAGGCAACCAGCACTAGAACAAGGGGACACAGTCTCAAGCTGCGCCAGGGGAGGTTTAGACTCGAGGTGAGGAGGAAGTTCTTCACCGAGCGAGTCATTCGTCATTGGAATGGGCTGCCCAGGGAGGTGGTTGAGTTGCCATCCCTGGAGGCGTTCAAGAGGAAATTGGACGTGGCACTTGGTGCCATGGTCTAGTCATGGGGTCTGTGTTGATAGGTTGGACTCGATGATCCTCGAGGTCCTTTCCAACCTAAGTTATACTGTGTGATACTGAGTTCAAGCCATGAACTCAACAGCAATCTGGTTTAGGAGGCTAGAAAATCTGCCCAAAGCCACTTGTTGAGAATGAAGCCCTCCACTAGATATACAGAGGTATGTGGCAATAAAGAGCTTCTGTCCTACACAGCAATAACTGAGCAGTTAACCGAAAGACACAATCCTCATTCTGTGTCCAGCTCTGACATTGGACTGAATTCAAGGGTTTCTCTTAAGTCAAAACTTCTGGTTATGTTACATGATAGGATAGGACTCGATGAGGAGAGCTGCTCTCCACATCTCTGAGAGATTATCTCCTATCTTGTTTGAAAGCTGATATACCCTCCAACTCTGCTGAAGCTATTTTAGTTAAGCTACAACAACTCAATTGGCTAAATCCTTACTAGTGATATGTAGTTAGAGATCACCCAGAGCTGATACTGGTACTGTGGATCTTGTCCTTAAATAACTTTAAGATTTTTATTATTTTCTCAGAAATGCCAGTGGAAAACACAATAATAGCAAAGGATGGGCAGGGACTGATTTGTCAGTAATGACATCAATTCAAATGTGCATCAAAACACAGTGGCCTAATGGAGACGAAAGACAGAAAACAGCTCTCCCACAAAAATTCTCATTTTTTGCTGTACAACAGACGATAATCTCACTTAATCAAATTTTCAATTAAGCTGCCTACAGTGTCAGGAAGCCATAAAGTCATTTAATAGACAGCAGTTAGAATGGGCTGTAGAGGAAATATTTATGCTAAACTGATCCTGATGGGATTTCACAAGCTCAGGAAATTCACACATAAAGAACATTATATGAAGGAAATGAATTGGATTTAGAAGGACCACATTTGTAGGTTTTTTCTCTGGATGTGAAATCTTGAGCTGAAATCAGCACTTTATTGGTTGTTTTCACGATGCACACACTTTAAACATTTAAAAATACATAGAGGTTTAATGATTGCTATCTAGAAATTGGTTCCCTTTATTATATGAGGATACAAACATAGGAACTTAGAGTTCCCCTCAGAAATGTTACTCTGTATTAGAAAGGAATAAAAATGTCTGCGCTATCATATGGTAAAGGCTACTTGAATTACCCATATTTTTGAAGCACAGATGTGAAAGCAAATGGACCAACTTTCCAAACACTTGCTTTCAAATTCCTGCCCTGCAGTAGATGTTCAGTCCATGAATATTTAGAGAGCAATTCAGGTCTCTAAATATAAAGCCAATTCAGGTGCCCTGTACGGTATACTGCCGAGCATCCCTCTCTTCTGCAGCAGGCTGTGTGCATCCTATAGGACCTGCCTGCATCTGCCAGTCCCACACAGATGTCTTGATACTTCATTTGTTTACAATGGCAGTAGATGCTTACATTCAGGCTCATGAATTGCACCCTCGATTTGTGTCTGCTTAGGTCTACCATCTATAAAATGATACAATAAGCCTTGCTTTCTCCCACCTTCAGCCTGTCCTGATGTTTGCGGAGCTGGCAGGAATGTTCAGTGTTCTGAGAATGCCAAAGACTTTTCCAGTGCAAAAACATCATGGATTAGGTTGAAGTCTGTGCACAGAACTTGGGAGATCCTTACTGGAAGCAACCATCCGCCTGTCTGGTTGTAGTGGATGTCTAATTTCTGCCCCTAAAGCATCTTTCATAATTTGACTGGGGGCTACCTGGTCTAGTCCTGCACCCTGGTAATATGAGTTGATCTTTTGACTAGAGAAGGTGCAAGCCCTTCAGAAGGAGGGCTTTCCCCTATCAGGTGTGTGCATAGGGGTGTCTGCAGCAGGCCACAGCCTCAGCTAGAGCCTCTCATCATTCTGTGACAGGAATAAATCATACCAGCTTCCATTCACCAATCATGTATTGAAGATATTTCTGTATAAAGCACTATTTGCTAATAATAAAAAGTTGTTCTCTGCTTGACATCTAAACAAATAGAAAATTCTGCTGAGAGTCTGTTTTCTTGTTCTGTAAAGAATTTCAGCAAGGTATCTTTAATTTCAAAAAGTCATTCTTCTTCTCAATTAAAGGTATTAAGTGATCCTTCATTTTGGTAGCTGCTTTTCAGATGCTTCAGGCTCTCTGATCATCAGAGAACAAGAATCTCACTCACTATCCATCCTTGGAAACATGATTTGTGAGAGCCCATTATAAATGTCCTGGAAAAGGAAAATATTGCATAGATAATTTAACTGCACCTAATTATTTCAGAAAGTGATTGTTTAAGAAAACTCTGCAGTTCATTGATGCACTTAATGATTTAAGATAAATTATTCATTTCCTGGTTATATTATTTTATCATGTTAGTTTTGTATTGAATTTTATTTTTTCACTGCATGGGAAATTTGTTCTCAAAACAAATACATTAGGTACTCAATTTGACATGGTTTTACTGAATTTCAGATTGTGTTTTTCCCTCCATTTACTACATCTATCCTTTTGATTTAAATACATCTCTGTGTAGGAGCTGGCCATTAGAAAGGACTATACCTCACTATACTTGCCACTTCAAGCTTTTTCAAACGTTTCTCCTGAGAATTTATTTCAATCACTGCAGGATGCTGGCAAGAAAGTTCCTATGCCTCCAGACCTGATTTCTCACCATGATGGATATTTAACCTTTCTTGAGCTAGTTGAATTGAGGGGGCAAAAGCCAACCTAACCATCATGAAACCACTAGCCTGCTCAGTGATCTCAGTTTAGTGGCCTCCCATCAGTGGGAGTTCAGAAAGTTTCAAACCCTCTGCCTCACATTTACTCATAAAATGAATAAAATACAGCCAACAAACCACCCAATCCTGGCACATCCCTGGTAATATTGGAGGCTTCTGGGAAGAGTCCCAGATCTTGAGAACGGGCCTGAAGATTATAGACTTCTAGATGACTTTGAACTAAGAAGCAGCAGAACTAAGAATACCTGTGGAAAAAGTAAAACAGATTAGACATACCACAGAAAAGACCCATATTATACAAAGTTTCTGTTTGTCAGAGTGACACAGCCATGTTCCTCCTGAAATTGAGATGTCAAGCACAGAAATATGAAGGACATTCTAAATCATTTTGTTTCTTTTAATGATTTGTCTTTAGAGAAATCCCAGAGCCAAAATTATGAGAAGTCTGAGGCGCTGCAGCAAATGGCACCTGCCACTCATCTCCTGGCAGTAGGTATTGCATAATTTGGGCCTCATCTAAAGTTACGGAAGAATGTGACTCAGAAATACCTACATGTGTTTCAATAATTTCTTTAATTACAAATCAGATAATCTATAACTGTTAGTATTCTCAAGGGAAAAGTTCGTTTACCTTCCAATCATTTGTAGATTAATCTTCCAGCTTTGTCATGAACATGTTCCGAGGAATACCTCTACTACTGCTAGCACTAAAACTGCTAAATGTTCACAACATCATTGACAAGTGAAGCTCTCTTATCTGCAGTGAATATATTGCATTAGGCTCATGCACCAGTGTTAACAATATACTGCATGTATGTAATCCCTGGTTCCCACCAGAGATGGCACCAGATGGTAATCCCTGGCTCCCATCAGGTGATGTCCCTGAGGGACAGGTGGCTCAGTTGGTAGCACACAAGACCCTTAATGGGAAGGTTTTTGAGTTCAAGCCTGCAGTGGGCAGTGGTGCCCTCCCTATTCTAGTCAGGAGGTCTGTGGTGACAGGTTGGACTTGATGATCTTTGAGGTCCCTTCCAACCTTAGGAGTACTGAGTACTGAATACTGTAGCTACAGAGTATCCCAAGTTGCATCTTTTCCTCCTGCAAATGTAGTCATAAAAACTGAGCTGTGAACAGGCTCCAGTTGAGGTCATTAGGACTAAGATAATATCCAGGACTTTCTCTTAGATGGACAAGGAAGTCTTGAACCATGGATTATATCTGGTCAATTTGGACACGGCTTGAGCATTCATCCTGCTTTTTACTGAAGACAGAAAGCTCTGCAGGTTTGCAGTACATTACCTGCTCTTGTAAACATATATGTAGAGGTTCCCAAGAAAAACCTCCTTATTCATAAATCTTAAATCATTAAAACATAGCAAGGAATTACTCTATGAGAGGACTTCAGGCACTGGACATCTAAATGCATTTATTTAGTTGACTACTAAGAATTTTTAAAAGATCATTAGTGTCACCACTGCTTTCACCTGACTTGTGTTGGGATCATGATAGGGCAAGCTAAAGAAGCAGCTGAAATATGAAATTAATACATACAGATGAATTTGCACTGACAAACAGAAGCAAAATTTCTCATTCAACTTCAGCACCTGCTCTTGTGAACAAATAGTCCTGAATGTGGATTTTGTCCAAATTAAGAACATCTGAGTACCTCAGTGTCATTCCCCTTTTATTCAACAGGAATAAGAACTTCCTTAAGGGGACCAGTCGTATTCTGAAGGGTGGTTAGTCAGAGTTTGTGGGGTGGTGCAAGACTATAGTGCTTACAGAATTGATGACATTTGCAGCATAGAATGTTTATGGAATTTGAAGTGTGTTTGTGCAGCTAATCAGGAGGATAAGAAAGGAAGAGCCCACACAGACATGACCCACTGATGGGAATTTAGAGATGATGGAGTTCCCTATAATCAAGCATAGCAAACTCTGTGATCCTAAGAAACACACTCTCACAGGAACTGTATGAAAAAGACAAACTTGAGTCCCTAGAATGTGACATTTAAATCCATACATATGCAGTTAGATTCCACAGCCAAATAGATCATAACATTTGAAGTGCAGTATATTAGAGCCATTACTTCATCACCCAATTAACTCTGTACAGAACCAAATAACTTCTATTTGATGAAAGGATAATTTGTGTTTGACTAATGCATAACTTCTAGCAGAATATCTGGTCTTGATCTGACAATAACTGGAGACAGAAAATCTATCGCATGGTAGTTAGTTTGAATGGTATAGTTGAATGGTATAGTATATGACTTCTGTCCTGGATTGACTTAACTTCATATTCTAATAACAGTTTTGTTCTCTACTAAATTCAAGATCGCTTCAGTGCTCAGTGTTTTCTCTCAGGAAAAGGATTTATGGACTTCTCAATTTTCTTTCTGATAAGATGTTTTTTCCTTCCTAGATCTTAGTTCACTTAGTGTGTTTTTTTCAGCACTTTCTCAATCTCTTCAGTATTTTTTGAAAAAAAAGCACCAAAACTAGCCCCTATATTCTAGCTGATGTCTTGGCAGAATAACATATGCAAGTGTTATCTCCCCTCTAATCTTATCATTACTTTCATGTTTGTATAGCCAGAACGTGTCCCTCATGGCATAGCATGGCACTGGGGCAGGTTGTTAAATTCCTAGTTTGCTAAGACCATGCTTTGTAAGATACTATTGACTATTCATTTTTCTGGTTTCTTGGTTTGTATTGACATAGCTCCTTTTCCTGAGGAAGACTTCTTGTTTCTCTTGGATGCACCATGATGCTACATTGTGTGAGACTACATGCACACAATGTCATACTGCCATCCCTCTGATTTCTACCCCAAGAGCTAGGTGGCCCTGGCTGGAGCCACTCTACATTTCTGCACATAACTTAGCCGATTCTGTGTAAGATTATGACCCCAAGAGCATTCTCTGCACCTCAGACGCCAAGGATAGCGGTTGTGTGCCTAGGTGGCCCAAACATGCAAGTTATAAAGCAGTGAGTTTCAAAAGAAGATGTCCTCTACAAAATAAATCCTTTTACAAAAAGAAGTAAACCCAATATCCAGTCTTGGGAGTCACACTGAGGAGATAGAGGAGGCAAGAGTAAAATGGAATGAATGTGGTACTGAATTATCTAAGGTTTACAAGCTGACAAAGAGAAAATGCCTAAAGTAGAAGGTGGCAGCTGAAATCTCTAGTAGGAATAACAAACTATTGATAAGCCCAGACAGAGGAATTATATGAGAAAGAGAGATCACTGTTAGCCAAAGGGAGATGTGAGAGATGCTAAAGTGAAGAATTATATTTTTTCTGAGGAGGGGGAACGCAGACAATCAAACACACGAAGACTGTCGACAGTAGAGGCTGGGAACAGAGACAAGTCTGGACATACAGACTGTTCCCACTGCTCTCAGCTTACACCAGTGAATCCGTAGGGAGAGAACATTTGAACCTTCTGCAAATCAGAAAACTCTACATCCACCTCTGAGTTTTCATGCTCATGCAGTAACCTTGCTCTAGTATCAGGCCTAAAACCCACAAACCAAAAAAAAGCAGTAGCAGCCATCTCAAGGCATTTTTCATTGTGAAGTTATTTTAATTGGTAGCTGGCGCCAGTCAGAGCTGTATTAACTTCTTACACATTTCTAAACTAAGTCTTAAGGAGAATTTAAGGTAACTAGGAGGCATGCACCAAGGAAATATACCATATTTGGCAACTAAATTTATTTGTCTCAAGTGATCATAGGGGTTACTTAGAGGCTTGTCTATCCTCTAGGCAGCAAAACAGGTCAATATTTGACCCTCACTGCTCACTGTAGGCAAGCATCACTGACAGAGAGAGATGATGAATGCCAAAAATTGCTGTGAAATTCAGAAGGAGTCCCTGTGATAAGAGAGAGAGAATCTAATTCAGCAAAGTAGTAACATCTTACGAGCTCACAAAAATTTGTGATACTGTTCAACTGCCAAATTAAAGAATGGATGGTCTCACCAGCTGAAAATTGAATGAATACAGAAGGTTTCATTTTTGATCAGTGAACTCCAAAGTGGACTAAAGCCTGCTGATGAGGGAGCACCAATATCACAGAATCACAGAATATATTTGGTTGAAAGGGACCTTC
Organism: Melanerpes formicivorus; assembly: GCF_026170545.1. Classification (NCBI taxonomy): domain Eukaryota; kingdom Metazoa; phylum Chordata; class Aves; order Piciformes; family Picidae; genus Melanerpes; species Melanerpes formicivorus. Next base: position 1,553,588 of record NW_027142462.1, on the reverse strand, counting down.
AAGATCATCCAGTCCAGACTTCTACCCATACTAGCTTCCATTCCTAATGCTGCTACCACCAGCCACAGATGGTCAGGTCCAGCACAGGGAAAACAAGGGATCCTTGGCTGCATCAGGAACAGAAATACTTGGTGTTTTGTTTTCTGAAAACCCACAGTATAATGGCATCTCCAACCTAACAGATTATTATCTCAAGTTTAAGATATATGTAATTTGTCTCCTTGGAGCACTGCATAATATTAGCTTTAGGTTTCAGAGTGTTGAGTATTAAATTACTCATCACAAACAAAAGGACTACTGCAGGATAGGTGTTGATACTAATGCCTGATAGCTGTTCATAATGTTTTGATTGGCAGTAGGTAGTCTGACTACTACAGGAAGAAATTGGCCAGAACATCTTCTTGAGGCATAATAGTCAAAAAGCAAAAAGTTGCACAAAAGAAAAATTTACAGAGAAATGTGGAGCCCTGTCTACCAATTCCCTATGAAATGCAAAAAAACCTTTTCCTTACCAGTGGATTTACCTCCCATGCAATGCAAAGAGAAATATGAGACCCCAAAGGTAGACATGGATTCTTGCTTTAAGAAGTTTTTGGCCTGTTGTCATCAGAAGGTAAAAGATAATTTATACTGGTGTATGACTTCTCATTAAAGTGTGAAACTACCCATGGATTAAGGCCAGAGTAGAAGAGTCAGGAATTGTAATAATACTCAAGGAAACTTATCTAATTCTAAACTGAAGGAAAAAAAAATACCATTATGTGCTTATTCTCATCATGAAGGCACCGACATGACATGGCTAGTGGGACAAGGAATCAAGACAACCAACATGTCGTGGAAACTATTTTGCATCAGACAACAAGGTTCCCATCAGAGGATAAGGTGAAAAAAGCCGTTCTGTCCTCATTCAGTTCTTGGTCTGAAGCTCCCTTTCCCTTAAAAGCTGGACCAAAAGTAGAGCTGGATGTTCTGTTCTCTTTGAGAATCAGTGGTTATAGAAGAAAACATATGAGACACTTTGTTGTGTAGGGAGCCAAGAGAATTAAAGAAATATGCATAACATTGCTGTTTCCTACTGTCAACAAGGGGAGAAATTCTGTGAGAGACGGTTGATGCCAAACATTTTTCAACACTTGGTATGTCAGCAAGGTTCTGGCAGGTGTCCTTAGGAAAACAGAACATTTGCCTGAGCATGTTCAATACCCCCTTGGGAAACAGTGTTTTCTCAGACTGTGTGAAGCACCCACTGCATTTTCACTAGAAAATACACCATTTTTTAATAGTAGATAAACTCCTGAGATTTACCCATTAGAGGTAAAAAAAAAAAAACAAACAAACAAGCCAAAAGTAAACAGGAGAGAACACAGCTTTGATTCTCTGAGAAGCTTTACAGAAAACCAGCACTTCAGCACTAAACTGAAGCAAAACATAAACTCTGTGAAAGGGAAATTAGCTACTGCAGCTAATCAGTGTACAGCACAGTGTATTGCAGAGTACAGCATGGGCTGTCATGTCTCCTCCAACAGCAGAGAAAGGGTCACAATGATTGGACTGTGAAGGGAACACCTACATGGTGTGTATAACTGGCACCTTAGGAATAAAAGCATGCAAAGATGAGCAAGGGACATAGGTTACAAATCATAGTGAAGTGGAAACCAAAAGGGTTAAATGAATCAGTATTCCACAGTAAAGATTTCTGAGGATGAGCTCAAAGTAAGTGCTCTACAAATGCCTTCAGGAAGGTCTGGGCACAGATCTCCTGCACCATCATAACTAAGATTGGGGTTTACGCATCCCACTTGCTAGCAAGTGGAGTGTTAATACACTCAAGAAGAGCAGGAGGAGCATCAGACTTAGAATGTGGGTGTTAAAAAGCTTCATGTTTTTATTTGTGGGAGGCCGAGGTTAGCCTAAATTACCATAAGCCGCTTTTTGCCACTGCCAGAAGGGACCTGTCAACTTTCCCACCTCCGCCCATAAAAACAGAGATTATTTTTCAAACTACAAGTGTATCATTTTCAAATTAAATATAAATGAGGAGATGTTTGATTGTTCAGCCATAATCTTGATGACATCTGACAAAAAGGCAGGAGGGGAAACTCCACATTAGAATATGTGCTTGACAATTTGAATTTTTACACAGCAAACTCCTGAATGTTTTGGGTTTAGTCGAAAACCAGTTAATTAATTTTGGTTAATTACATTAACTAAAACCAGAAACACAGTCACAGACCTTATTATCAATTTAAGAAAGATATCTGCCAAAATTTAGTGATGGTGAGTAAAAGGAATCTGCTGTAAAGTTCAGATTTAGACATGCAACTGCTTGTACCAGCTGTCCCAAAACTAGCAAGCATCTAACAAAAGCAAATGTCCTTGAAAAAATAAAATAGTGGAATCACACTCTGATTGTATTTTGGACTGTTTGTTAGGCACCAGAATAAATCCAAGAGAAGCCAAGGCTATCTTCTGGCTGCACAAGAATAGAGTGGAATGGAATGGAATGGAATGGAATGGAATGGAATGGAATGGAATGGAATGGAATGGAATGGAATAGAATAGAATAGAATAGAATAGAATAGAATAGAATAGAATAGAATAGAATAGAATAGAATAGACCAGATTGGAAGAGAGCTTTGATATCATTGTGTCCAACCTATCATCCAACACCACCTAATCAACTAAACCATGCAACCAAGCACCCTATCAAGTCTCCTCCTGAACAGCTCCAATGATGGTGACTCCACCACCTCCCCGGGCAGCAAATTCCAATGGGCAATCACTCTCTCTGTGTGAAACTTCCTCCTGACCTCCAGCCTAAACCTCCCCTGGTGCAGCCTGAGACTGTGTCCTCTTGTTCTGGCGCTGGTTGTCTGGGAGAAGAGACCAACCTCTGCCTGTACACAACCTCCCTTCAGGTAGTTGTAGAGAGCAAGAAGGTCACCCCTGAGTCTCCTCCTCTCCAGGCTAAGCAAACCCAGCTCCCTCAGGCTCTCCTCATAGGGCTTGTGTTCCAAACCTCTTACTAACTTTGTTGCCTTTCTCTGGACATGCTTCAGTAAATCAACATCCTTCCTAAACTGAGAGGCTCAGAACTGGACACAGTCCTCGAGGTGTGGCCTAACCAGTGCAGTGTACAGGGACAGAATGACCTCCCTGTTCCTGCTGGCCATACTGTTCCTGATGCAGGCCAGGATGCTATTGGCCCTCCTGGCCGCCTGGGCACACTGCAGGCTCATGTTCAGCCTACCATCAACCAGCACCCCCAGATGCCTCTCTGCCTGGCTGCTCTCCAGCCACTCTGACCCCAGCCTGTAGCACTGCATGGGGTTGTTGTGGCCAATGTGCAGAAACTGGCACTTGGATATGTTAAATCTCATGCCATTGGATTCTGCCCACCTGTCCAGCCTGTTGAGGTCCCTCTGCAAAGCCTCTCTACCCTCCAGCAGATCAACACCTGCCCCAGCTTGGTGTCATCAGCAAATATACTGATGATGGACTCAATGCCCTCATCCAGATCATCAAGAAGTTAGCAGAAACTGTAAAACAAAAGTGTGGCACAGTTAGAAGGCAATAGCAGAGTACATGTTTGACTGTGGATACAAAAGGTGAAAATTTAAACAAAACAGTCAAGTCCATAATCCAGAGAGCTCTTAATGAGAATGATAGTGCAATTATTTATTCCCAAACACATTATGTTGAGACCTGAGGTCAAAACAGGTCTCTCAGTGTCAATGGAATGCAGAGATATTTTGAATTCCCCATTTTGTCCAAAAACTAGAAAGAGCTGTGTAATCCCAAGGTTTCTGATTCCTTAAACATAGAAAATTTGAGACAAGAGAACTTTCTACTGGCCAGTAACATAAGAAATACTGCTTGCAAGGGTTACACAGAGACGCACATTACAAGCTAATTAATAGATTAATCCAAAGTGCTCTGGATTCTTACCTTTATTGATAATTTCTGATGGCCTTTTGCTTAATAGGGAAAGAAAGACAAGAGAATTATATCTCCAGAAAGGTACAGCAGGAGCTAGTTGAAGCTGGTTGTTACATTCTTCACTGATTCACATTAGTGTGATGTGGACCAAGCTAAAACTCAGATACTGAGTGGAGCAGATCTCTGCCAGATTGTTTGGCTCAGCCACTGCACAGAAAAAGTACATGCTTCTCCTACAGCAAACCTAAGCAATATTACTGTTTCCCCTTTCTTTAACATTGTCTGGGGATGCTTCCTGAGCTTAGGAACTTTGCCCCTTTGGAGAACTTCTTTCAGAACACACACCTTTTTTTTTTTTCCCCCATCAGATACAGCACCTTCTCCCTGTTACATTTCTTTTATGGAGACACTCAGCTCTTCCAAGTCTTCCTGTTATAGCTCTCTCAACAGAAAACTTCTCATGGACTCTGTAGGGATCTTGCATTCATTTTCTTCAACACACCCATTTAGATGCATCGCTGGCTGCTTTACTATAATATTCCATTAATTTTTTTAAACATTAGTCAAAATTTTTGATGATCCTATTTGTCTCTTGACAATAACAGTTTGGGCTTTACTATTGCCTTCCTTCAGTATTCCTAAGGTTGATTTCAGTATTCCTAAGGTTGGAAGAGACCTCAAAGATCATCTCCTTTTACATGTTAACTAAGGTTACTTTCTTCACACTCTGCAATTCAGTGATTGTCAGCCAATATCCTAAGTAAAGCCCTGAAACTTAGTCCCAATTTAGTCTGTACACTATGTCCTTGAAGTTAATGACAATGCTGCTGCCAGCTGCTGCCCTGAACATTATGCTCTGATATTGAAGCAAAGCACATGGGTGCAGTGAATGTGCAACCTAGCTCTCCTGTATTATGAACAAGTGCTTCAGCCCCTGGGCTGTCAGGCAAAGGAAAAGGGGCAGTGTACATCCTCTCACAAGAATCTGCCGTGCCTCACTGAGCACCCACTTTCAGGAGACAGTTTGGTGTCATGAGTCGCATCAGGTTTTCTCTCTGACTCTGCTGGCTCAATTAGGAATCTGTGGCTGGTTACTGTCTGGAGCCTTCCTTTGGCCACAGGGCCAGGATTTCCTTTAAAGGGTGATGGTTTTCTTTTTTTACCATCTCCCTGGGATAAACATTTTCTACAGTTAGAAAATGTTTTTCAGGAAAAAAAATAACAGAAAATAAAGTTTTAGGTAACATCTAAATATTTTTCATAATGTCAGTTGTGATTAACATTGCTGTGGGAAAATTCATCCCCCTGGAGATTTCACCACTCCCAGTTTCAGAAATTTGTACTGAGGACAAATCTGTACACTGTTCCTGCTTTCACAGATAATCTAATAATGATATATACTATCCATGTATTCTCTGGTTGAAAACAGAGAATGAAATCTGAAACACAATAGAATTATGAAATTAAATATTGTTGAAATTCAGTCATCTTCAAAATGGTTGTTTGTGTGGCATATCAGGAACATTTGAGTCCACCCTGAATTGAAACAATAACAAATTCTCAGATGTCAGCGTTTCTTATGAAAATTATATTCCATATCTCTGTCTGTCTTGTCCAACAGGATTTTCTCAGCACTATTCCCAAGGGTTTTACTCCTTAAAAGATAGCTTGAATACCTCCATGAAAACCTACTTTTCTCTCTTCATTACATTTCTTTTAATGTTTTGATGTACACCAATTGACTTAATAATTAGCATTATTGTGTTACATACAATGAAATAACCAGTAGTGCCTTATTGGAGAATCCAATTAACTATCCATTCCTTTTGTCTTATATTAAAGCATCATTAAAAAGTTACAAAGTCATCTAGTCCATCTAGTTCTACTCAAAGCTGGGCTAGCTTCAAAGCTAGATGGCATTGATTAGGGCATTGCCCAGCAGAGTTTTGAACATCTCTAATCATGTGGTCCCATTCAGAGGGTGGTGCTCAATGGCCTGAAGTCCAGATGGAGAACAGTGGCAAGTGGTGTCCCTCCAGGGGACCTGGGAGGAACTGGGACCTGTGCTGTTTAATATTTTTATCAATGACATTGGCAGTGGGATCAAGTGCACCATCAGCAAGTTTGCAGATGACACCAAGCTGAGTAGTGTTGCTGACATGCCAGAGGGACCAGATGTCATCCAGAAGGACTTGGACAAGCTGGAGAGGTAGGCCCAGGTGAACCTCATGAAGTTCAGCAAGACAAAATGAAGGACTCTGCACCTGGGCCATAACAATCCTCACTATCAATACAGACTGGGGGATGAAAACAGCCCTGCAGAAAAGGACTTGGGGGTGTTGATGGATGAGAAGCTGGACATGAGCAGGTAGTGTGCACTTGCAGCCCAGAAGACAAATCACATCCTGGGCTGCATCAAAAGGTGCATTGCCAGCAGATCCAAAGAGGTGATTCTGCCACTTTACTCTGTTCTGGTGAGTTCTCACCTGGAGTATTGTGTACAGGTCTGGAGCCTTCAATATAGGAAGGACATGGGCCTGATGGAGCAGGTCCAGAGGAGAGCCATGAAGATGATCAGGGGGTTGGAGCACCTCTGTTATGAGGACAGGCTGAGGGTTGTTCATCCTGGAGAAGAGGAGGCTTTATGGAGACTAACAGCAGCCTTCCAGTACCTGAAGGAGGCCTACAAAAAGGATAGAGGGAGACTCTTTACAAAGGTCTGCAGTGATAGGATGAGAGGCAATAGCTTCAAACTAGAGGAGAGCAGATTTAGATTGGAAGTTAGGAACAGGTTCTTTACTGTGAGGGTGGTGGAACACTGGAACAGGTTGTCTGGGGAGGTGGTTGGGGCCCCATCCAAGGAGATATTCAAAGTGAAGATTGACAGGGCTCTGGGCCACCTGATCTAGTTGAGGATGCCCCTGCTTACTACAGAGGGGATTGGACTAGATGACTTATGGAGGTCCCTTCCATCCAGACCATTCTATCATTCTACAATTCTACGAGCTAAGCCTCTATGATATAAAAAATTGTCAGAGGCTTGGAATCAGGATTAGTATCTTCTGTTTACTGCTCCAGACCAACCCTGGTCCCTTAAATCACTTTGATGTGCGAAGTATACAAGAATGAGTAGCTTTTCTGCAAAATAAAAGTACTTCCTTTATGTACTTGCACATGGTTGGCATGCAGAATGGCTGCCATCAATGTATGGAAGGTACAGACATACAAAAATGTACAGCCACTGCGGTGGTTAACACAAAAAGAGGGAAGAAATTCAAAACTGCCCTCATCAATACAACATATCTTTTTTCTTTTTCACTCTCTTTATCCCCTAACTTTGAATCCCTTAGGATATCCACCTTTTCCTGTGCCTACTTTTCAGATCGCAAGGATATTCAATGAGGCCTCATACCCAGCTTTCTGCATTCTGCAGGGTCCACAGAATCACTATGGCTGGAAAAGTCATTTAAGAACATCAAGTCCAACCATTATCTAACTCTACCAGGACATCCTTGAGCACCATACATAGACAGCTTTTAAATACATCCAGGGATGGTGATTCAACCACTTCCCTGGGCAGCCTGTTCCAGCTTTAACAACCATTTCAGCATAAAAGTTTTTTCTAAAGTCTAACCTAAATCTCTCCTGGTGTAACTTGATGACATTTCCTCTTATCCTATCAGCTGTGACTTGTGAGAAGAGACCCACAGCCACCTCTCTACAACCTCCTTTCAGGTTGTTTAGAATAAACCTTTAGAATAAACCTTTATTTAGAATAAACCAAACCAGGTTGGAAGAGACCTTCAAGATCATCGCATCCAACCCATCAACCAATCCAACCCACCCAAACAGCTAACACATGGCACCAAGCACCCCATCAAGTCTCCTCCTGAACACCTCCAATGACGGCGACTCCACCACCTCCCTGGGCAGCCCATTCCAATGGGCAATCACTCTCTCTGTATAGAACTTCTTCCTAACATCCAACCTGAACCTCCCTTGGCGCAGCCTGAGACTGTGTCCTCTTGTTCTGGTACTGGGTGCCTGGGAGAAGAGACCAATCTCTGCCTGTCTACAACCTCCCTTCAGGTAGTTGTAGAGAGTGATAAGGTCACCCCTGAGTCTCCTCTTCTCCAGGCTGAGCAACCCCAGCTCCTTCAGTCTTTCCTCATAGGGCTTGTGTTCCAAACCCCTCACCAACTTTGTTGCTCTTCTCTGGACTCGTTCCAGCAAGTCAACATCCTTCCTAAACTGAGGGGCCCAGAACTGGACACAGGTCTCAAGGTGTGGCCTAACCAGTGCAGTGTACAGGGGCAGAATGACCTCCCTGCTCCTGCTGGCCACACTGTTCCTGATGCAGGCCAGGATGCTATTGGCCCTCTTGGCTGCCTGGGCACACTGCAGGCTCATGTTCAGCCTGCCATCGACCAGTACCCCCAGGTCCCTCTCTGCCTGGCTGCTCTCCAGCCACTCTGACCCCAGCCTGTAGCACTGCATGGGGTTGCTGTGGCCAATGTGCAGAACCCGGCACTTGGATGTGTTAAATCTCATGCCGTTGGACTCTGCCCATCTGTCCAGCCTGTCGAGGTCTCTCTGCACAGCCTCTCTACCCTCCAGCAGATCAACTCTTGCCCCCAGCTTGGTGTCGTCAGCAAATTTACTGATGATGGACTCAATGCCCTCATCCAGATCATCAATAAAGATGTTAAAGAGCACAGGGCCCAGCACTGATCCTTGGGGCACACCACTAGTGACTGGCCACCAGCTGGATGTGACACCATTCACCACCACTCTCTGGGCTCGGCCCTCCAGCCAGTTCCTAACCCAGCTCAGAGTGCTGCTGTCCAAGCCATGGGCTGACAGCTTGGCCAGGAGTTTGCTATGGGGGATGGTGTCAAAGGCCTTGCTGAGGTCCAGGTAGACTACATCCACAGGCCTCCCCACATCCACCAGGCGGGTCACCTGATCATAGAAGGAGATCAGGTTGGTCAGGCAGGACCTGCCCTTCCTAAATCCATGCTGGCTAGGCCTGATCCCTTGGCCATCCTGTAAGTGCTGTGTTATTGCACTCAGGATGACCTGTTCCATGATCTTGCCTGGCACTGAGGTCAGGCTGACAGGCCTATAATTCCCTGGCTCATCCAACCGGCCCTTCTTATGGATGGGCACAACATTGGCCAGCTTCCAGTCCTCTGGGACCTCGCCAGTGAGCCAGGACTGCTGGAAAATTATGGAGAGTGGCTTGGCCAGCTCATCTGCCAGCTCTCTCAGCACCCTAGGATGAATCCCATCTGGTCCCATGGACTTGTGGGGATCCAAGCTGCTAACGAGAGTTCCAACCACCTCCTCATGGAACATAGGGAAACTGTGCAGCTCCCTGGCTCCTTCTGCCAGCTCTGCAGGCCAGCTGTCAGGAAGACGGTCTGTCCTTATAGTAAAAATTGTAGAGAGCAATAAGGTCTCCCCTCATTCTCCTTTTCTTCAGACTAAACAATCCCAACTCCCTCAGCCACTCCTCATAAGACTTATTCTCAAGAGCCTTCACTGGCTTTGTTGCCCTTCTTTGGACCAAATCCAGCACCTCAATGACTCTTATACTGCAGCACCCAAAACTGAGCCCAGTACTCAGGGTGCACCCTCACTAGTGCTGAGTACAGGGGGACAATCACTTCTCTAGTCCTGATGACCACACTATTCCTGAGGCAGACTAAGTGATGTTGGCTTTCATGAGCCATCACACTGCTGGCTCATGTTCAGAAGGCTGTTGATCAACATCCCCATGTCCCTTTCTGCCTGGCAGCTTTCCAGTCACTCAGCTAAAAACCTGTAGTGTTGCATGGAATTGTTTTCATCCTTCCCCAGAGTAATAACCCACAGGTTGATAAAAAATAAATACTAATTAATATAACTGAAGAATTAGTCTCAATATTTCAATATCCTAAGAGCTGTTCTCAGTATCTCCATAAACACTATAATTAGCTACATGCCATTTTTTAGTTAGAAGTTTTTAAGTTAAATGAGAAAAATGAAGTGATGACCTCTATTACTACATTTTCCTTGCATTTCCAGATGTATTCTGTTATAAAATTCTAAACGAGGTGCAGGCATGCATTAATCTGTTATGCCACTGTTATGTTGCCAAACAGGTAGCATGAATTCCCTTCAGCAAGCTATAAAAAGTGCAGAAGTCAATGAAGCAGGGTTTATGGTTAAAGAAAGAGATTACAGAATGAGACTTAAGCACATGCTTAACTGCTTTGCTGAGCTAAGGTGTATATGGAGATACCAATAACTTCAATGTTTGCAAAATCCTTCATGATAGCAAACCACTGTTAACCCTAAAATGGTTATATCAAATGACGTCATGATGCCAGCAGCTTATTAACAGAGCTTTTCTCTTCAATGGAAGTGGGACTACTTTCTTACTGTAGCATATTTCCTTTCTTGTATAGGTGTTGGTTTCTATCATTTTGTTGCATAGATAATTTAGACAGATATGAATTTTTATCATGACAGTTTTGTTCTGTAAGACAGTACTGTAGTTTTATTCTTAAAGAAGAGATAATGAACTTCAAGTAATGTGGGGAAAATATGTAGAATTGAAATTATTTTCATCTTGAGGACAAGAGATGAAATATTAAAATGAACATATTTCATTAGTAATTAGTCTCTGGAGATGGCATGGGTCATTATTTTTTAGATCTGATTTTAGAAGAGACTACAGGTGGAGTACAGAAGCAGTTTTTCATACCATGACTCGTTACAGTTATCCTAAGTAAGCAAGTTAAAGTTGGGGAAAGTGGTATAATTACATGCATGATTTTGCAGCTCTGTGTTACTGGTTCACATCCAGGACAAATAACTAATACCAGGAATTCATTCTCAGGAATTATAACTTATTTTGGTACTATTCAAGACATTTAATAAAAAAAGTGAGAGTGTAGTGTGATGAGAAAGTCCCCAATAGTTATTATGTTTTACTCTTTAGTATGATTGTTTCTAATATACATATTGGCAGACCATTTCTTGCATCAAGATTCCACACACATAAGCTTGCTGATCCTCTCTAATCCTTGAACTGTCTCTTCAAGCTGATCTAGTCCTCGTGGTGCTGCCTATGGATCTGCAAGATATCACATCCCAGTAGTGATTCACAGCTGGCCTCCAGCCTGTCATGCCCACAGTCGTTCCCTTCCCAAAGATCACAGATTTAGGCTGGAAGCCTTCACCTCCCCAGTCAGTGACTTCCAAACACCTGCAACAAGAGTTTGGGGAAATGGCTCCATTTGCCCTACCTGTAACAAAGATCTAGTCATAAAATACCACCTTTTAAAACAATTCAACACAAAACAAAATAATTTCATTATTGCAGAACTGCTATTGATTTGCCAGCACAGTCTATGTTGTCTGAATATTTAACTAGTAAATCAAAGCTACTGGCATCCCTTGCTTGAGACATATGAGACAGATTGCTTCCCCAGGGTATCTCCTCCATTTATTTCAAATCTCCTGTTGATTCCACCTTGTAATATGTATAAAATCTACAGCATATATATGCACACAGTCCTTTTCTGGAAGGGCACTAACTTGATCAAAGCACCATTTCATCTTTCTACTTTTCTATCCGGTCATCCATTCTTCCAAAACTGAGGCAGGGTCACTTACAGCAGTTTGCTCAGGACCCTATTCAGTCAGGTTTTGAATATGCCCAAAGTTGGAAAATAAATCTCTTTAGGAAACCTCTTGCACTCTCACAGGACAAAAGATTTTTTTTTTTCTTAAGTTTAAACAATATTTCTTTAATTTGTTTGCACAAATTTCCTCTTGTCCTCTCACTGAGCACCACTGAGCAGAGCCTGGCTCCTCTTTGTACCCTCCCTTCAGGTATTCATGTACATTCATAAGAACCCCCTGAGCCTTTTCTTCTGGCTAAACAGATTGAACTCTCAGCCTTTCCTCATAGGAGAGATGCTTCACACCCTTAAAAATCCTTGTGGCTGTTTGTTGGAGTCTCTCCAGTGTGTCTATATCTCTCTTGTACTGATGAACCCAGAAATGGATTCAGAACACCAGATGTGGCCTCTCCAGTAATGAACAGATGGGAGATCACCTCTTTCAACTTGCTGGTGATGTTCTCCTGCTAGGATGCTGCATAAGACACTGAAAGTCTTCTTTGGCACAAGGGCACATTATTAGCTGGTGATGCACTTAATGTCCACTAATGTCCCCAGGTCCTCTTCTGCACTGCTACTTTCCAGATGGCCAACCTTCCAGGCTGTCCCTAGTGCATGGGACTGTTCTTTCACAGATGCAGAACCTTACACCTCCTCTTGGTGAAATTCATGAGGTTCCCATCAGCCCATTTCTCCAGCTTGTCAAGGTTCCTCTGAATGGCAGATATTAGTGATCCTACAATACAGCCATCTTTAGGTGGCTCTACTTGAGCAGAGCACCTTGAACTAGATAACCTGCAGAGGTCCCTTCTAATCTCAACTGTGTAGCCACTCTGTGAAATGTGAGTCTTTTTCCAGTTATCTGAAGAAGGCTTGTCATCTACTTCTTCCTGTTCAGGTGATCAGTAGCAGACACCCACCACAATGAAAGTCACCTTGGTCTGCCATCTAATCCTAGTGGATAAACTCCCAGCTGGCTCACCACCCATGCCTAGGCAAAGCTCTGTGCATTCCACCTTGGCTCTCAAATAATGTGCAACTCCCTCTCCTTACCATCTTGGCCTGTCCTTTCAAAAGAGCCCACATTCACTCATTGTAGCACTCCAGTCATGTGAACTATCCCATCATGTGTCCCTGTGACTCCACTGAGGTTGTAGCCCTGCAACTGTACAGACCGCTGAGCAAGCACTTGATAGGCACCCCCGCCATACTGATTTCCCACACAGATTATGACAGCTTGTTTTCATCATCCCTGATGCTGCCCCGGCTGCTTATCTCTGGCAGCTCCTTCACCTGGTAACACAGACCACCTGGGGCCAGGGAGGGAGTCCACCTCCTGCTGCCCTAGCCTCAGTAAGGGGTCCCAGGCACCCTGGCAGTCCCAGCCTCAGACAGCTGCATCCACTTTTGGAAGATCAGCCTGTGTTGATGCCTCTGATGTACTGAGGTAGCTGCTCCAGCAGGTGCTGGGGACCATGCCCTGGGGGGCCACTACTGCAGAACACAAGTTATGGTCTCGTTTTCCATGCCCTTCTGCACAAGTGGCTGACCAAAATTCTGTGCTTGGCAGCTTCTTCTGTTGACTGCCCTCTTAGGTAGGGAGGATGAAGATTTCTTGACAAAGCTGAGGCTGTCTGGAGCTTTCCATAGGACCAGTGTGGATGGCACAGCAGAAACAATCCTTGTGCTGGAGGGTTTAAAGCAAAGTAGCCCCACTAAGCCACACAATGAGACCTGTGAACTTGCAGCCAGCTAGAAGGAAGTTCATTAAAGCAAAAAAAAAAAAATAAATTAAGAAACAGGGAGAGAAGAAATTATAAGCAGTAGGCCAAGGAGCAGCAGTTTGGAGCTGTGGTTAGGAAAGAGATGACTACTATGCTTCAATGACACAGCAAGGCAGTTTCAAGCCACAATGTTGGTAGAGAACAAAGCTCCTGTACATATAAACAAGTGCTGATATTAGTGAATGAAGAAAGGGATTGTTATTAAAAAAAAAAAAATAAAAAACCCTGAAACAAATTCCTAACAACATCATTTTCACTAGGAATATGTCAAGAACTGCCCTGTGTCTCTCAGGGCCTTTCTGTGCAACATCTGGACAGGCAATTGTATATATCCTTAATGACAATTCAAAGACTGGCATAAAAACAACAAGAAAAGAGGAGTTGTAAATGGCAGATCTGAAAGATGCTTTCAGCATCCGACAGAGTAGGTTTTTTTCCCACAAACCACTTGCCAACATCCTGACACACAAACACCTCTATATTTATACAGTATGTGATTTCTATCTTGCCAACTGCAACATACATCTCTATAGGGATGGCTTCTATCCATACTGGCACCAGCAAAGAGCTCACAGTATTTCTGCTCTTCAGAGATTAAAAAGAAAATAACTATGTGATGTGTCAAAGAGAAGTAACAGAAGCTGAATATATGTCAACAGAAGCCTTTTAGCACCAAAGTACAGACAAGGTACCTGATATGCAGATTGTTTTGAAATTCATCACTTTTGAAGATAAAGCATGCAATTAGAAGGTTTTTCTTCTCTTTATAGGATGATTTATACCACTACTTTCCTTAATAAAACCTTGTGTAAACACTTTTTCTTCTTAAGCAATTTTACAACTAAAACCCTGTACAGCAGCTAATACACACCTATCATTCTTCTCCTTCCTTCATCAAGTTAGTGTTCCAACTGCTGTGGGCACATTCCCTGCAACAATGCAGAGACAGAGGTAGTCTGTGCCCAGCGTGGTGTCATTGCAATCACAGGAGGACAGAGCCTCACACATGTGCAAAGAGAAATTCTCCCTATTTCACAGGGAATTAGAGATGGTCAGGATTTTTCTTGCTTTTGGTGGAAAATGCCAACTCATCAAAATCAAACTTATTTTTAGGAAGTGTCTTCAAGAGTCTCCTGATTTGGGCCAGATGTTTGAAAATTCTGGAAGAAATTAACTTGATTAGATTAAATCTCACCATCTCTTTGTGGACTGTATTCAAAAGGAAAACACATAAAGCAAGTTGAGTTACCCAGTAATGCATACTCCAATGTGTTTGACTCCAATGCTATTTAGAGTAACATGCCCCACATTATTTAAATGCAAAGCTTCCTTTTGAAGCTGGGCCACTTTCCAGCAGGAATACAAGAGGCATGGGAGTGGGTGGCAGTACTAGCAAGAAGACTAACAGCTTTTGCTCTGAGTACTCTGGATATGCATTCTGCTTTCTAAAGATACTTGCTACAGATATGGTTTATTCTGCTAGTTTGCAAAATCTGTGGGCTAATTTCACACCTTCCTTCTCCTGTATAGAAAACAACCGGCACAGAGAACATTGCAAGTTTTATGTAGAGAAACTCCAAATACTTCATCACTCTGTGGCTTCATGATTATGAGCCTTATGGGGGATGGATTGATTGGGGAGATCCCTGACTTTTTTTCCTATCAATGGTCATTTCTGTATTGTACATTACACATACATTGGATAAAATATACAACATGGGAAGGTGCAAGGACTAAAGTCACTGTTTTTCCTCACCAACGCCAAGTTCAGGTCCTGACCACTAACTAGAATAGTGATATGTGCAGCTTTTTGCCCTTTTCACCCCAGTGAATCCTGAATTCTTTGCACAGCCTGGAAGCTCCTTGCCAACAAGGTGCTGACACTTTTTTGTTCACCCTTTTTGCCCACCTTCCTGCATCCTGCCTCAAGAGGAGTCCAAGGAAAGAAAGCAAGCATTTCCAGAGCTTCTAGCAACAGAGCAAGCAAACAAACAGAAATTACATATTTATAAGCAAGGGGGTCTAGTCAGAGCAGCAGCTATTGCTGCATGACCTTTGTTTTTTTTAAAGTGTGATACTTGAAGTGTGAGTGAGGTATCCAGGCTGGCCTGAACCAGTTATGAACATTGGCTTAGCAGAGTTTTTCACAATAACAATTTTGGACTTTAAACCTGAACTTTACTTTATGTTTTGGAGTCTTTTCTGAAATGTGGCTTGTGAACATCCAGACAGACAGTACTACACTCTATCTAGGATCTTCAGTTTTTCTGTCGAGGACACAGCTCGCTCTTTCAACACTCGCATTAAGCAACACTCTAGCCTTGTGGAGCTCCATACAATTGTCATTATCCAGGAGAGCAATACTCAGCACTTTGTGTTTTCCAAGTGCCCTACAAATGCTTTACAATAATTAATCACATGTATAAACTGTGGGTTATCTGTACAATACTCAATGACTTCAGCAGCAGTGAAGGTCTTAGTCTCACACAAGGAGGGGTTTACTTCACAGACTCCTTTCCTTCTATCATTTGCTGTCTCTGCTCTCCTTACAGATGACTTCTGCCTCTCCTGTCTTTGGTATTTGAGGGTATGTGAAGGTAAGGTTTTTCTGAGACTTCTTTCAAAGCACTGTCATTTTTAAGGGTTTCAGACTATATAAATAGGTACACAAATGAAAATATGACCTCTGAGAATATCTGTTATAATAGAAGTTGGAGAATAATTAATTTTTCATTGTGCAAGTAGTTCTGAGAAATCTGGAGAAAAGCTCATTTGACTCACAGCTGTTCTGTTTTCAGGCATTATTTACATTAAGAATATGATTAAAATACAGATTTGAAAATACCTTTTTAGAAATGCATTTCATTTTTTAATTGAAAAATATTTGTTAAAATAAAGCTATAATATTGCAAAGACTGTCAGTTGTCTTAAATCAGCTTTTCTGGTGAAGTGAAGTTGCAATTGGATTTTTGCCCAATTTTATTAATCATTCCTTACAAAACTAAATGAATGTACTTCATAATTGCATTTTTTAAAACAGAAAGATCTAAGCATAATTTCTGGCTGAATAGAGGACAGTATAGAGCAAGGACTGCATTTCAAGAAACCTTAGGTCTCTGTGGTGTTCTGCAATAGTGCCAGCAGTTTGCCCATACATCTGCTTTTGGTGTCTATCTATTGAATGAACACTGAAAGCACCTCAACTTTAGCTTGACATAGTGAGATGAGCATCCATCAGTCAAGGTTTATGTTAACCCATCAGTCTTCAAACTGCTAAAAGTGAGAAGCTGGCATGCTCACTTCAACCATCCTTGCTCCATATGTGATAACTCCTAGTAGAGGAAAGGGGAAGTGTTAGAAAGGATGTTACTGGTTTAAATGCCTCAGCAAGAATTCTTTGGCCAATGCTTTTGTCATTCAAATGACACTTCTGTATCTACTGCTGAGACACACATTAAAATATGTGTATATATATATATATATATATATATATATATATATATATAAAAAGGAAGTAAAACTAATTTCATTACTTAAGACAGTTGATGATGTAAACAAAAACCTAGAAATGCCCCTTTCAAAACTCAGCTTCCTGAAGCTTGTAAAGAAACAAAATGGAGCCAAACATTTGGAACAGAGTGACATAAATCAGAGACAGTAAGAAACTTCCCCAAGCACAGAAGGAATTTTTTTGTTGGGGTAAAGCTTGTTGAGCTGGTCCCTGATCCACAATTTCTTTGTGACACAGGTAGAGACAAAAAAGAATCTCAACCTTGCACTTTTCTAGGCCATCAGGAGACAAAGGAAATTCAACAAACATTACATGTCCATGTGTGTGCCATACTGGGCACTATTACAGTATCATTACATAATATAACCGATAAGGTACCTTTTCCAAGGCCTCCCTGAAGATCTTCTGCATAACTTAAATAGCCAAGCTCTCCATTACTTCTGTAGCACTTCTAGATTAATCTAACCTGCTGACAGTCAAGAGAAAATATCCTCTGTAGTCACTGTGTGTATATCAAAATTAACAAAATGGATTCTGCTCTACATATTAGCTTTATACCTTTCTGTCAGTTAACAAAAACTTTTTATTTGAACTAAATATTTTCTGCACCTGTGTTCCATAAAGATTGTATTCGATGGATTTGGATCTGAATGGAAAAGAAAAGATGGTTATATGTTCTAGGCTATTATTAGAATAAACCTTTATTAGAATAAACCAAGCCAGGTTGGAAGAGACCTTCAAGATCATTGAGTCCAACCTTCAAGGATATAAACTTATGTGCAATATAAATTAGAAATCTGTCATACACCTTTGTCCAACTAATACTGTTGCTGGAACCTGAAGACGTAAGAAGCTCAGTTTTTCTCATCTGCTCAATTGCAGGTGAGAAAAATAAAAATCAAGAGCAAACAAACTAAAGGAAGAATGCCTTGGGAAGAATAGAATAGAATAGAATAGAATAGAATAGAATAGAATAGAATAGAATAGAATAGAATAGAATAGAATAGAATAGAATAGACCAGGTTGGAAGAGACCTTCAAGATCATTGAGTCCAGCCTATCATCCAACACCACCTAATAAACTAAACCATGCAACCAAGCACCCCATCCAGTCTCCTCCTGAACACCTCCAATGACAGCGACTCCACCACCTCCCTGGGCAGCCCATTCCAATGGGCAATCACTCTCTCTCTGTAGAATTTCTTCCCAACCTCCAACCTAAACCTCCCC
Source organism: Melanerpes formicivorus (assembly GCF_026170545.1). Lineage (NCBI taxonomy): Eukaryota > Metazoa > Chordata > Aves > Piciformes > Picidae > Melanerpes > Melanerpes formicivorus. The sequence continues at coordinate 1,535,452 of NW_027142462.1, read as the reverse complement.
TGGCACAGCTTGAGATTGTGTCCTCTTTTTCTGGTGTTGGTTGCCTGAGAGAAGAGACCAGCCGCCCCCACCTGGTTACAGCCTCCCTTCAGGTAGCTGTAGAGAGCAAGAAGGTCTCCCCTGAGTCTCTTCTTCTCTAGGCCAAGCAACCCCAGCTCCCTCAGTCTCTCCTCAGAGGGCTTGTGTTCCAAACCCCTCACCAACTTTGTTGCCCTTCTCTGGACTCGTTCCAGCAAGTCAACATCCTTCCTAAACTGAGGGGCCCAGAACTGGACACAGGACTCAAGGTGTGGCCTAACCAGTGCAGTGTACAGGGGCAGAATGACCTCCCTGCTCCTGCTGGCCACACTGTTCCTGATGCAGGCCAGGATGCCATTGGCCCTCTTGGCTGCCTGGGCACACTGCAGGCTCACGTTCAGTCTACCATCGACCAGTACCCTTTGGTCCCTCTCTGCTTGGTGATTCTCCAGCCACTCTGACCCCAGCCTGTAATCATATGAATTATCAAAAAAATATATATTAAATAATAGATAAAAATCAGCTGATTATGACTGAAAAGTTACACTCCCAATTTCAAAAAAGTAATGCACGGTCAGATAAGTATTGTGTCCAGTAGTCCAGGTTTGGGAGTGTAGCATCACATATGTTTGCACAGCATGGAAGTAATATAATTTGAGCACTTTTTCAATGGTCACAAGAATGTGGTGAGGACTGAGGTACAGTTTGGCAGTGCTGGAAATAAAATTGGGGAAATATTCATATTTCCAGTGGCCTTTTCCAGATGAGGTGTGTTGATACAATGCTCAATGAGTTAGCTTCTTCCAGTGCTGTGGTTCAGAGCACCTCATACACGAGTCCCATGCCATTCTGTGTACAATGTGGCTGACCAATTCAGATCTCCTGTAAGTTGCAGAACAAGAACATCATCTTCTTACTTCTTCATTTCTGGCATGGTTAATTTAGAAGAATTTCACATTCAAGTTGTGCTGCATTCACACCCCCACCTGTAATCAGAAGTCTGAATGTTGAGAAAAAAAAAAAAATCAGGTAACAAAACTACTTCATGGCTACCAAACACATAAAGCACAAGAGTGATTCCAACTTCTCACTAAAAAAAAAAAATCAAATGTTATTAATTACTACCTGGAGTAAGATTCCACAGCATATTATATTCTAAAGTAGTCACTACTTTGTTACTGATCCGGGTTGATGAAACAGCACTCCAGCCTTGATTCCCTGGGCTTAGGTAACCGAGCAGTGAGTGGAAACCTGCGAGTCCTCTATTCAGTTTGGTAAACACGGTCTTGTCTGTCACCTCTCATTGTTCCTCTTCAAAGTACAGTCACCACCTTATCTGGCAACAGCTTTCTTGAAGAGTGCTGCTCATGTGAAATAATCTTTCACCACCGAGGCCAGCATTTCCCTAACACAAGAAGAAACATTTATCTTGCTGTTAATGGTTAATTAATTTTGAAAATGTATATTACAACACAATAAAAAAAAAAAAAAGGGGGGGGGGGGGAGGGAGGGAAACCAGGCTGGACAATGGAGCAAAATGTCCCTTCCTCAAATTGACTCCTATTTAGTTCTTCCAATGTCATCCAAAACACAGATAACTTTTCTTTCATGAATTGTTCTCCTGAATGATTTATACATGTTGTGTTATCTGAGGCCCTTTCCAGATCCCCTGTGGTTTCAGCCAGCCATCAGCTGCATAATTGTTAATTTTAACACTATAAAAGGTTCTGATGCCGGGGAGATAAAGCATCGGAGGAAGAATTAATTGAAATGTATCTTCCAATCACACTGGTTCCCTACTTCCAGTTCCACAAAAATTATACATTGGATTTGAGGTTAAAATAAATTTACATTTGTGCTATCCATAAGGCTTTCAGACTAGTAGAAAATAGATAAGTTAATTGTTTCTAAAACCCATAAAGGGTTTACCCTGAGAATAATTCAGGGCAGTCTCCTGTTCATAGCCCACAGCACCGTGAGCAGCCAGATAGAGGATTCTTCCCAAGCTACTGCAGACATAATTGGTCAGGAGATATGTGACAGGAGTCTTTTACAACAGCAGGTGATAGACTGACAGAAAAAGAGCTCAAGCTCCACCAATATTTAATCTGGATATTAAACACTCCATGCTTCCTAGAGCTACTAATACTTTTTTTTCTCCAGTGTTTACTCTCTGTCTATATGCTTCAAGTGAAAAGCTACCAGGTTTTTATTCTTGCATTTACATTTTTATTATAAATGCATACATACAAAATGCACAACTTCAGTTTTAAAGGCTATCTGGATGAACCCAGTTGGTACAAATGAATTCAGAGATCACAGGATTTGTGTTTAATTGACAATTACTTGGCTGAAAAAGGCCATCCTCATTTAGCTGAGGACCCCAAAATAGGCTAAGAATACTGTCTATATCCCTGTAATGCCTTTGTTTGGATGCTATCACTATTAAATAAGTCTTTAACCAGAGTCCTTAAAAATGGGCTTTCACCGCATGCTATCTATGCTTTCTGTGAGCAGAGGATATTAAAAACAGCAACAAAGTCTGATGCTCTGCTTCTTCACCCTCTGTTCACATGGGGTGCAAAGCTGCACCAGCTTCTCACCTGCAAAAACCCATTTCAGACCCTGCACAGGGAAAAAAAAAATGTGGAAGTTTCATCTCAGAACTCAGCAAATGTTTGTCCACACAATAAAGATGCCCCATTTTGCTGTAAGGAGATACATTGTAAAAATGACAACAAACTGAGGTGAACGGGGAGTGGGAAAAGCTGGGAAGGAAAATGTGTACACCAGGTGCCCACATCATACTTGGATTTAGTCCATTTTGTGAGTCCTACTTTCATGAATACCAAATTCAACAAATACAGTGTACTAGAAGACTGGTATTAGAGTCCCCTTTCTGCTAAGATGCATTATCATTTGAAGAATGGTTTATTGCTTAAAGAAATACTCATTATTTTCCCTTGCTATTAGGTCTCTCACAGAAAGTAATAGCATGTAAGTTCTTTCAAGTCACAAAATATATGCAAGCATTAAACATCTATAATTTTAGGACACAAAGGCACAGAAACCTAAAGCAGACAAAGATGCCAACGGAGTTGAGACCATATTTAGACATTACGCAGCATCGTCAGAAGCTCTTCTCAGCGCACAGGGCCAGAAGTGGGCAAAGTTTAGTCATTATGATTTGTGAAGAATAATTCCCATTTCTCAGCAATCCATGTCTTTAATTGCATTTTCTGTATAAGCTGAATGTAGGTAGGTAGAACTGTAGACAGAATTACAATGCAGTAACAGAACACCAGTGATTTTCTAAGCCTGGGTATTTAATTTTGCTTTTAAATCCATACTGTGGCGGGCATTTATGCACACAATAGCAAAGCAGATATGTCCCAATCAGTTTGTAAGATAGTACTAAGAAAATGCATAACAGAGCAACCAGATATAAATATACATATATATAAATAGAATAATACAAAGAAATCTAATCTACTGCAAAGCTATAATACAATCCTTCTACAACACAAACGCAAAAGCTAAACTGGCTTATGAATAACACAGGAATCCATATAGCCAGAACTATATTATCTATGTCAACTCAAAAGCCTCAAATTATTGTTTATTGCTGTTATTTCATTTATTTAAAAATTACAATGCCAAGAAATAAGCATTATTAAATTATAAAATTGCTGAGCACATACAAGAAATGATAAGGTGTATATGCTCTCTTTCCACTCTTCCCTTTCTTGCCCCTCCTTATCCCATTCTTTTTTTCTTTCCTTTTTTTTTTCTTGTTCATGTTAGAGGAGGGGAGAAGTGAGTATTGAACATGGGAGGCACATTCCATCTTGGCAATTCTCCTGATTTCAGGTCAGTAGGGATTTGTCTTGTACCTTTCGTCCTGCACACTTCACTGCAGTTCAAGGTTTTTCCTCTAGAAAGAGAAATTTCAAATAGAATCTGATCCTTCTGATAAAACATGTTTATTTACAAAGATTTTATGAAATCTCAGTTCCCTCAATGTGGGAAGATTCAAGTATTTAGCTTGAAGACTTCCTCTCTAGGTTTTATTCTGATGGCCACAGTCTCAGTATTCTGTTTAGGCTCTATCTATTTTTCTCTTGTGGAGTTTTTCTTTCCCTCTCACACACACAATATGCACATAGTTCTCCATTAAAAACAATAGTCAGACAAAGCTCTCTCCTACACCATTCAGCCTGTGCAGCCTATGGATGTGCTGAGATTTTTAACAATAAGATATGCTTTTGATTGGGGCAGAGGTTGCTGTTATTTTATACAACAGCTTAACTGTTTCTTACAGCTTCATTAAAAGAAGGTAATGGTTACAGCCATAGCTTCAATGACATTTCACCCTACCCACCACACATGGTATGGTCCAAGATTAGAAATACAAATGAGTGCTGTCAGAGATGTAAAACAAATATTTTTACATAATTGTCATAGTATATGATAGTTAGTTTGAAGAACCAGGCATCAATGAAGACCATCATCTGTGAACTGTAATAGCTTTGGAGATAATTGATAAAAATGTTACTTGACCATGTGCTCTGGAGCAGATAATAAAGAGTGCTACCTCAGCCACTGGCTGTTGCTCCATGGCTGGTGCAAGAAAGAGACACTGTGACAATGACTGCATTGAGCCACACCTGAAAGAGCTAGGAAGGGCAGCTGTAACTTTAATCAAGAGTAAATATATGCACTTTGTCTAACTGGGGACAGTTGAGAAAACAGTCTTCAATGACCTAAGGCTGCAAGATTAATGCACATAAATTATTTTGTATTAAATGATTGTGTGGATGTCCTCGTTAACTTCCTAAAAGAAACTCCTATAGAGTTTCACATTGAAGTTGAAGGACTAAGCAGCAGTGACATCAAGTAATTTCACTTCTAAATACGAGCACCTCTGTGCAAGTTTTACAAAGCTCATCTTCCTATCTTTGCTTACACATCCTAATTTCCTATGTGAACACACAGTGATTTTTATTTTCTTTTTTTTCCTAATTTGTTGAAAGGTTGCTATCAACATCAAGGTGATTTCTTCATGGACACAAATATCTATTAAGGACAGGTTTATCTTATTGAGGTGGAGAACCCATTTTAATTGTATGCCCTTGAAAGCTAATGGTTCCAGTTCAGTTTTGGGTGCCACTGATAAAGATTGTATTGCAGCTTACATAGCTGAGCTTCTTAAATTTGTTGTTATTTTTATCAAGGCGAATGATCTTGTAGCACTATTTGTGGTTTCATCAGTGTTAGAGACAATGAGACAAATTGTCTACTAAGATAAACAAATGTGGTGCCAGGGATTTCTCCACAGAAATTTGCCAGCTCAGTGGGGATCTGGTCCAATTTTCAGGCATGCAGGCTATTATTGAAACATTCAATCATTAAGATATATGAAGCTATAGCAATTTTCCTACATGTTTCAGTGCTATGGTGTGTTACTCTTTGCTAGGCTTACTTAATTGTGGAAAGGTGTCTGTGAGAGTCAGAAGGAACTAGAATCTTGGAACCACTCATGAACCAGAGAACTCTGAAGAGCCTGAAGAGTTCATGGAGAGAGAAATGCAGGAAGTTGATTATCACAGGTTTGGGTGTGACTACAACACGATCAGGACCTTGGAGCTTTGAAGATCTGTTTGTGAGGAAGGTGAGGAATGACATTATGAGAGATTCAACCTCCTTTCTCTCATCTGTTCCTGCATATCTAGTTTAAAAAACAACCAGTCACCAGAGACTTGTGAGATAGTACATCAGGAGTGCAAGAGGCAAGGAAAAGAAGCTTCTTTAGACCTTTTACCTGTGTCACCACTGCCCCTGCTGGCTAAAGATACCACTGCAGTGTTAGTCCACTGGGCGAGAGACACTCTTGTTAGGGCTGAGATGGACATCAAAGTCATATATGGATTTTCCTTCTTTTCCAGAAGAAAAAGGCAAGCTTCAGGGTCCATTCACAACTTGTTGATGCTCCAGGCCAGATCCCACTGACTGAGAAAGCTGTTACAAGCTGCTCTGTAATGCCCTTACACACTGATAATCGCTGATAACCCAGATTCAAACACCTTTCTCCAATACCTTGTTGTCATAAGCAAACACAGTGTAGAAACGAACTGTCAGTGAAGACAGACCTACGCTAAATCCATCTGATTTTGAAATACTATGTGTTGGCTGCAGAGCTAAGAAGGAAAGGTTTAATTCCTCCCACCACGGAGGCTGTGAAATCGTAATCAGCAGGACTGCTGAGGATGGTGAGCAGCTTTGCAAGCTGGTGGTGATGGGTTTTCTGTCTCAAAAAGGGAATTTAACTTTATGATAACTCCATCCCCGTGTTAACCTCTCTAAGAGTGTAAATGTGCTGTCTCACTTATTTGAATTTCAGTAATTGGCACATAAGATGAAGTTTCACAAATGGGTTATGTTGGTCTCAGGGTGTGAGGCTGCTGGAAGGGAAGGTCCCATCTTTGACTTTGTCTTTCCACTGCCTCTCATTCATGAGCATTAGCCATTAAATATGTGTCTGTGTGACTAGTAAAAATTAGTGTATTCTTTCTTTTTGGAACAGTTGGGGTTTAGCTGGATTGGCCAGCTGACATGACTGATCACAGCTTTCAGTGCTGATGCAGAGCAGAAGAAGAATAGTTCTGGAAGAAAGGATCTGGGAATACATATTGGTAGCATAGGAATTCCTCATGGATGTATTAGATCCTTCTCTAGCAATGACAGTTTGTTTTCTGTTAGTTTGGGGGTTTTTTTAATTAAAAAAAAAAAAAAAAAAAAAAAGAACCCAGTTTCTAACTCAATGCTGCTATGTCTAGACATTGGGGTTAGAAACACTTGCAGTGACATTGGGTGTCATTGCAATGTGTCTAATACGTGCTATCCTTAAATTCTGTTTGAAACCTCACCAGTTCACAGAATGCATCTATCTATTTCAATGAGGGGCTTACATGGAGTGCTTCTATGTTCGGACCAGTATTGTACCTCTTCTAGGCTTCAGTAAGAAATACTCATTTTAGTTGGTGTGTCAGACACAATTGTTCTGGATAATTCAAGCACAGCTATTCACTTTGTATCAAAGAGCCTGGAGCAGATACTGTCCAAAAATCCTATGAGGAGGGTTGAGGCAGGCCCATTCAGTGAGGCATCCCCACTGATATTGCTTTGAAATTCATTTTGTATTTACTTCTCCTCCTATCTGCCAAAACTGAGGTTTGTTGGTCCTGGCATAACTTGGCAAGGCTTGTTTTTGCAGGTTTTTTCTGGATGAAAAGAAAGAACAATAGCAGTGCACCATGGAAAAGTCCTGTCTGGGGGGGGGGGGGTCCGGGGTGAGATGAGCAAAAAGGACAAATCCCTACCACAATGTTTTGTGCAATCTGTGAAGTTTGTCCAGCCAGCCAGAGCCTGGGATCGGTTCAGTCTTTGAATCAGACCAATTTAAATAAATAATCATTAAATCGTCTGAGCTCTGATTCCCAACCAATGCAGAAACGACTCTGTTATCTGCCTAGAACTATCTAGTTGGGTTGTTTGTGTCAGCTGAATATACTATCTGGTAAGTTCACACCCAGCTATTTACATCTCTATGTTAAGATGCAGGAACATGTATACTACAGAGAAATCATGCTTAAATTAACTGTGCTTAGCTTCCTGAACAGAGAAAACAGGAAGGGGAGGGGAATACAGGGAAAAGAGAAGCAAAGTTTTCTTGTATAATTTTCTCTTTGCTCCTGCAAATCAAAAACCTACTGAATTATCTCTGATTTATTGTTAAAATAATCACATGTGCACAAATACACAAAGATTATCATTTCAATGTGTTCCGTATTGTTAGACTTCCCATATCCTGGATTCCCTATCATGTTCAGTCCTGTGTAGATAGTTACAGTAATGATATTTTATTAACTTGGCTGGAATAACTGCCATGACTCTCAATAATTACATTAGTGTTTAGGTATTTGTATGTCTAAGCACTTACATAAGTAATCATATCACAATGTCAACTTATTGTACTTATTATTTTGCAAATGTTACAACCACCACCTCCTGTAAAACAGCAAAGAAAGGAAAAGAAAGGAAAATAAAAGAAAGGAAAAGAAAGGAAAGGAAAAGAAAAGAAAAGAAAAGAAAAGAAAAGAAAAGAAAAGAAAAGAAAAGAAAAGAAAAGAAAAGAAAAGAAAAGAAAAGAAAAGAAAAGAAAAGAAAAGAAAAGAAAAGAAAAGAAAAGAAAAGAAAAGAAAAGAAAAGAAAAGAAAAGAAAAGAAAAGAGAAAAGAAAAGAAAAGAAAAGAAAAGAAAAGAAAAGAAAAGAAAAGAAAAGAAAAGAAAAGAAAAGAAAAGAAAAGAAAAGAAAAGAAAAGAAAAGAAAAGAAAAGAAAAGAAAAGAAAAGAAAAGAAAAGAAAAGAGAAAAAGAAAAGAAAAGAGAAAAAGAAAAGAAAAGAGAAAAGAAGAAAAACATCAGAGTGCCTGAAGGAATCCTCTTGGTTTTAATTTATTGTTTTAAACTTTCTGCGCTCTGAGCCAAAATAAACTAATTGCATCTACACTTTGGGGTAGAACTCTCCTGTTGAACTCATCTCTGCCCCTAAGAAAATCAAAACATCCATAAGCATAACTGTGTTTGAAGAGATCACACTAATACATATGGCAGGCAAGGAGAAAGAAATCCATTCTTCTGAAGGAAATGAATTATGTACTTCCAGTCTTTCCAGCAATGGTAGGAACTGGAAGCCATTAAGCAAGGAGAGGGATAAGCAGAAAATAGGTAACTAGCAACAAAGTGGTTTCATGAACTGGCCTTTTACCTCAGAAGGCCTGAACTTAATAGTGAAGTCATGAAGGCGTTGGCTTGGCCAATTTAATTTACTGCCTGTCTCCCGTGAACCTGGGAGGCAGCTTGGGAGACCCCATGTATTCCAGCAGGAATTCAGTGAGGTCTTTAGCGAACAAAACACACTTTCTATATTGGCTATGTCCAAGATCAGCAAACAAGTGAACTATTTTTTATTTTCTCTCAACCTATCACACACATAAAACCCAGAAAAAAAGAAACTCTGTAATAATCCTATTCCAGAAAACCTCAACAGTAATGTTGATACAGATTTTATGAAGGTGCTTTACATTTTACCTGTCCATGTACTGATCAGGAGAGAAGAAAAGGACACCAGTTTCACATTTTGCATGTGGCAACAGGAACATTTCCGTTCATTTTATTACGCTGAGGTCAAACCTTGTGTTAACTGTGTTTTAAGATACAGCTTATTGCTCTTTTTAACAGGGCCACGATTTCATATGAAGAAAGCAAAAGCATGTAGTGTTTCATTTGTCAAATATGGGTGATGCTATTGCTCTGTTGTACAGCAATATAAGCACATCTACTAAGCATATCTGCAGCATTTTTACAGGATTAAAAGGTAGTATGTCTTGTGGTTAAGGTATATTTCTTTTCTTTCTGTGTTTAAAAGAGAGAGAGAAGATATGACATGCTTGACAGTTTAGCAAAAGGCCATGGCTAGTCCTCCATGAGTTTTCATTTTAGCATCATCTCCAGGTGCTTTCTGTTACACAAAGGTAATATGCATTAGAACAAGCCCCTGTGACATAAGCCATACCATAAATTCAAGAATATGTCATCTACACCATTGTTACTGACAATCATCCAATATTCTTAACTTACAGTGCATGTGAGATGGTTTGTACTTTTCCTTCTGAAGGATAATTTCCACTTATTTTCTTTCCTTTATCCCAAGTGTACCATGCACATAGGCACTTACTGAGGAGCTACATGAGCATGTTCATATACTACCTTACCTCATGGCAACTTGTTCAGGTAACTCCTAGCCCAGCAGGATTGAGTTCTGTTTGCAAAATGGAGTACAGACCCAAACAAATCCAAGAAAAATGAGCTTTATATAGTCCTTGTTATAACCATTGTTCAACCATCCTACTTGGAAAAGAGCTGAAGCATTAAAAAAACTGGAGGGGGTGAACAAGAAACAATACAACAATCTGTTTCTATCATAAAGCACAAATGTGCTTTAGGCCCATTCCATTCAGAGTATACAGATATTTTCAAGGAATTCAGGACATAAAATCCCATTGAATCTCCTTAGGGAATTTAAATCAATGGAAATTAGGCACCCTCATGCTTTAAAATATCTATGCTTAATTCTTTTTAGGTCTTTTAGAGGATACAAGTCTGAATTGTTTAATCTCCAAGTAAATAACTCCTTCTGAAAATACAAAATAACTCCTTCTGAAATTTTTTATATTTTTTTAATTGCTGAACTGAAAATATGTCTCAAAAAATGCTGCAAAACTCCTCATTCTTGTATAGATCTATTGTTTATTGTATGCTCTACTCTGTCATTCTCTCTATTGAATCAGTAATAAAAGTCAGATCTTCTATATGAAACACTAATGAAAAAGGCCTTTATCTTTTACGTGTCCTATTATAAACATCCTCACATGGGAGAATACAATGTCTGTACAAGATTGTAAACATCCTTGCATAGCAAGGATACCCTAAACAACTTCTACATGCCAGGGGCCAAATTTGTCATTGATTTGGTCCACCATTGACAACTTTTTGTGAATACTTGTCAGTGTTGTCATTCATGAACAATGGTAACTCCCCATTTCTTCACCAACATTTTAATAAAAATAATACAATATTTTGTAAAGTTAAATGTTATATTTCTATGGAGAACAAAGATAGATTTGAAATTCTAACAGATATGATGCAGAGAATACATTTTTCAGCAGAGAGTCGAAACAAAATAGAAAGGGGATAAAATGGGGGGGAAAAGAAGCAAAGCTATGTCAGCAACAGGGCTCTTCACAGAGAGAGATAAAATTGTGTTAAGAAAAAAAGAGAAGGCCAATGACAACTAAATCAGACATGAAAAAAAGAAAGCTATTTCTTCAGGATGTCAGTGGACATGCTCATATATGAACATTTCAGGAACAGTGCAGGGAGATAACACTGGTGCAGGTTACATATGTGGGTAGGAGAGAAACAGTGAAGACACGGGCTGTGAACCAGCATGTGAATCATCGGAATGTCTGGGCTCTAAAGAACAAAAAGGATCATATGACAAACTAAGTTCAAGTTGATTCCTTCCATATCAGAGACCTGTAAAAAGCCAAGGAGAGGAAAACTCCTGTCCTAGGCCATTGTCACTCTTGCCAAATTAATCTCATCTGTTCTTAACATCCCTCAGCATTTTCACAGGCTCCTCAGGCAAGGGGAGGCTCTATGTATTTATCTTCACTATTTGTAGCTTGTTTTTTCCAGTTGGCTCATGCCCATTAGCTTTCAATTTTTATAAGTGGCTTGGTTTTAAAGAACAAACATTTTGATTCCTCCCAACCAAAGAGAACCTAGAAATTGGCCATTCTTACAGAAAAGCATGATGCTAACCATAAAGAAGTAAAGGCCAAAAGTTTATGTCCAGAAAGAAACATAAATTCTTTCTGATACAGGTCCCCGTTCCTTATTCTTTTGTAGTCAGTCAAAAAGTCATTATAATCAGAAGGCAAATGGCAAAAAATTGTGCTTAGCTTTTCTTCATATGGAAATCTGAATCATTTAATTCTGATTTTCTTTTTATCCTCTTTGTGTACACTTAGAAATTCTGAAGTGGCTGCCTAAGGTTTTCAAACTACAATCTTATCCAGTGAAATCGAAGACCTTGTCTTCAAAATTACATGGATTTTTTGGGGGATGTGTGTAGCACCCATGACTAGTAAAATAACTGTGTGTGGTTTACAGTTATGAATCATCCTTAAATAAAACTAGATTAGTCATTATAAAGCATTTAGAATAGAATAGAATAGAATAGAATAGAATAGAATAGAATAGAATAGAATAGAATAGAATAGACCAGACCAGACCAGGTTGGAAGAGACCTTCAAGATCATCACGTCCAACCCATCAACCAATCCAACCCACCTAAACAACTAAACCATGGCACCAAGTACCCCATCAAGTCTCCTCCTGAATACCTCCAACGATGGTGACTCCACCACCTCCCCAGGCAGCCCATTCCAATGGGCAATCACTCTCTCTGTATAGAACTTCTTCCTAACATCCAACCTAAACCTCCCCTGGCGCAGCCTGAGATTTATTGCAGAAAAAAAGTCCTCTATGCCTGCTGGACAGCCTTAAGATGTGAAGCAAGATGATCATTGTAGCATAAAATTTCAACTGAATTTAAAAGTAAAAATCTTCAGAGATCTGTTTCCCTCAAAAAAGATCACTTAGTTGAAAGCTTTGTTATCTGTTCCAAGCACATCCAATCTGATTTACCTTTCCACAGTGAGGATCCCTTTGCAGAACAGTTTCCTACCCACTAGATTAAATGCATTCAGCCCTCATTCTTCAGCTGTCCACTGCACAACAAAAAAGGTGAAGGAATGGTTCAGAAGGTAGGGCAAATGAGAGCAGCCTAGGATGTGGGGACATCAGTTAAGGATTTCTCACCTTTGTCCAGAAACTGGTGACATTTTAAGAGATAGTGAATATAAGGAAGCCAGTAGTAGAAGACACCAAACAGCAAGGCTCACCTTTCCTTACAATAAACTATAAAACCACACTATTCAGTCTGTACACTGGTCCATTCCTTCAGGAAGGGAAAGGAATCATGGGTACTACTCAGCTTCTTAGAAGATAAGCTATATTCAATTGCTCAAACAGGAAAACTTGGACCCTGGACATCCATCAGTCTCATCCATATCAGCTCTGATTTCAGCACACAAGGAAGGGAATGCTTACACATTCACATTACACGATGTGCTCCTTATGCTCCAGAGGTATTTAGCTGCTCTTTCTGAAACACTGAAGCCTGCCCAGGAACCCTGCAGAAAGATTAATTCTCAGCTTCACACCCCCAGACAGGGACTAGTCATTTAGCAGTCAGGGACTACCATGTAACCACCTAATTTCTTTTTCTTTTATTTTTTTTTTTTTCCTAGAGGTTCCTTGTCTGCTGTTCTGATCACTCTTCCTAGGCTGCATAACCACTGCAAGGCTAACAGGATGAAAAAGCAGCAATAAATTTAGTCATTAAAGTACATGAAAATAGCTTGGATTACAAATGGAATGCATGTGGATTAGATAAACTTTAGCAAATCAGAATTGGCTGTCTTTTAAACTTTTCTTTGAGGCTAAAAGTAGGAAGGATCCTGTCACCACGGTCTGCTCAGAACTGCCACTGACAATTGCAAGAGATCTAGGTCTAGTGTTCTTGCAAAGGCAACCCAGGTGTCCTAAAAGACGGAGACAAAGGCTGGGCTTTGCCTTAAAAATGATGGCACACTAAATCACAATGCAAAGCAGAACATACTCTATCCTTACTGAATTCATAACACTGAATTTTCAAAAAAAGTATAGGAGTTCTCCAAGCTTCCCAAACTAGTGAAACTTTGTTAATTCTCTTTTAACTTAAAATAGCAAACCCAATAAAACAATGTGTTTATTATTAAAAGTTTACTCTCTGGCTGAGCATTTGAGTGCCAAGTTCCATCCAGAATCACACTTTCACTGCCGGATTAGAAACTATAAACTTAGAAACCAGTGTTTTATGATAGATCCCTTTGCCAGGCACTTCACTAGAGCTTGGGCTACCAGCCATTCTAATAATAAGCTAATGTTATTGAAAAATAATAATGCTGAGCATTTGGAAGCACTCTGTAAAAGCATATTAAAGAATTTAGTGTATTAAGCGAAGAGGGCTCACGGAGTAAAACTCCCTCTCTCACTACAGGTGTGCTCGACTTTGCAAGAGGCAAAAGATTGATGAGCGCTCGCAGACCTGCTAAACTCTATCTAAGCAGAAACGTTAGCCTTGCTAGCTAGTTACTGTGCTCAAGATACCAGCGTGCCCGGCAACTTCGGACAGCTGAAAAGGATGTGGAGTCGGTAGCTGATGCCCTACACAAAGGAAAACGTCAGCTTCTGAAGTTAGCCTATGGAAACACTTCGGTACACAAAGCAAGCCCTGAAAACGCGATGTGGCTCTGCAAATCCCAGGGAGCGATGGGGCTGTGCAGCCCTAAGCCAGCTTTTCGGGCGGGAGGTACGATGAGGCGGAGATCGCTATCGGGTTAACCACTATTCTTCGCCTACTTTTTATCTCTTTGACTCTTTGACTGATTACTAGACTCAAATAAAAAATAGCAGGAAAGGAGATTGTTTCCTCGAAACTCACTTTAAACTGAGCTTTACGAACAGGAACAGCATACTAACGCTGCGTACAGTACAGACGAGGAGCTGTTCGGTCAGAATACAAGAAATCGGACAGTATTTGGAGTGGGACGTAATTCTTACAGTAGATACAAGCAATCTGACGGAGTTATATGGGTATCCAGAAGGTAGTCTAAATCCCCCTTTAATATATTTTTAAGCACTTTGATCTCACTTGGTGGAATACAGCACTGCATTCAGGAAATTCTTATTTAGCTTTCGTGTGATAGTGTATCTGTTCGGGTTTTTAGTTGTTTTTTCTGGGTTTGTCGTGTTTGGGTTTTGTTGTTTTGTTGGTGGGGTTTTTTTTCTCTCCACTGATAATAGGAGTAAAGATTGCGCCCTTGAATTTGCATGCTTTAGGATTTGACAGGTCAAAGGCAAGTAAACCACATTATACACGATTGTATTGTTATTGTATCGATAACAACACATTATCAGAACAATTAACACACTCGCACAAGCACGCGGAGATCACAGTGGTGGTTTAACAAAAATCCAGATAAGTAATTCAGCTCCGATAAAGCCTTCCCTTTTCGTGTTTGGGGATTTGAAGGCTCTCCGAGGGACTCCGTGTGTGCTGTGCAGGCAGCCACTCCGCTCCGCGATGCTCTGCGCCTGTAGATTCCCCCGCGGGCAGAACAGCCTTCTCCCACCCCACCCCCGCCCTGGCCGATTCAAACCAAGGGGGAGACCTGGGACCCTAACCCGGGGCCAACCTTACTCCACGCAGAACTGATAAGAGTTTCTATCACTTTGTGCAAACTCTCTTGAAAGGCAATGATTACTAGGGAAAGGCAGGACCTGCTTTACCTGCCACCAATCGCTGAAGTAACTGAGTGTGTCTGCGCTTGAGTAGCCAGGGGTTACGCCAAGCGTTACGTGAGGGGGAAAGAAGCAATTTGGAAACGAGACATTCGAATATAGTATTTCATTTGCGACTTGAAAAATATACTTAAGTCACTACCGAGCCATTTATATACTTCAGCCTGTGAAAGATTCGTGTACGTTAATTTATGACAAATGCTATTACCGTTTTCAATATTTGGGGACTGACGGTAGTCAGAAATATGAGCAGAGGAAGTCATGGGTTTGTAAATGCCGACATTTTTGGAAGTCTGTTGTCCGTGAGTTGAGGGATCTTCTCTACTGGCAGTTACGTAAATGCTTCTTGTTAAGATCACTCTGTGGGGACTTGTGAGATGGGGATTGTGTTGTCCTCCAACAACTGCAGAGTAAAGAGAGGCTCCTCGGAGCTTGTGTAAACACCCGTGGAGCTTTTCCCCACCAGTTTTCGTGGAACAGCTGTCCGGGCTGCCTGCACCTTGCTCTGCCAATTACGTGTGCGCAGGTCCAGAGCTGCAGCCCAGGGGGTTCCAGCAGCAGCCTTGGCGCGGACTGACCCGTTGGCACAGAGTTCGTGTGGGAACTTTCATCTGGGCAGGAACTCCCAGTTTACTCCCGGGGTCTTACCCATGTGCCCGCTCTGAGTGCTTCACGAGGCTCTGTTGAGACACTGGACCGTCGAAGTCCCCTCTGCATCGCGCATTGCTCTTACCTCGAGGGGTACAGGGGAAGTGGATCTGTGAGGGAAGCAGCGTGGCTGGCGTGAAGAGCGAGGAAAGAGCTTTGCTGGAACCTCGCTCGTTCGGGGGTTGAGCCCTCACTGCCTGCGTTGCGCCCCTCGCTCCTGGGGCGCTGGCGGGAGCGCGGCCGGCAGCCAGAGGCGGGACATTTGTTGGTGGCATCGGAGGGTCGCTGCTGCTTCTTTCTCCTCACCGAGCACCCTCCCGTAGACTTTATTGGCTCTCACTTTGGTCACGGTGGCGTCTGGAGACGTACAAACCGCGCTCTCGCTTTCCCCTAAACTGAATGAGTCCGTGCTCCTTCCGTCTGTCACCCACGATGCGAGAGGAAGGCGATCCTGCCGGCATCCGATCTGCACGGAGAGAGCCAGGGGATTAGTCCTCACCCCTTAGGAGTCAGACACAATAACTTTATATGTGAATAGGAGATCGCTTCCCTGATCAAACGAGAGGATTTTGCGCAGTTGAAAAACCTGGCCGCTGATCTTAAAGCGGGGAATTACTGGTCGATGGGTTTCTAACCTGACCTTCAGGGCAAAGGTACCTGGACCGGGTTCAGCCCCTCTTGGTAGAGCTCCCACCTTCGAGAAATACCCTGAAAGGTAAAGCTAAACGACAGCCAACGCCAGTACACATCTTAATCTCCCCTCTTTTGACAAGGGATGGAAAGGTATTTTTTCTTTTGGGTTTTTGTTTTGTTTTGTTTTGTTGTGGGTTGTTTTTTTCCCACGCCTATGGATTGTAGGAGGTCAAACGCTGTCAAGGTGGCTTTCAAGTACTAGTAAATGGGTTGTAAAACACGAAACGGGAGAAGGTGCTGTTTAGAGAGGAGATACGCGGCGTTTTACAGAGCACTCTTGTCCGGGACAGGCTGCCGTGGGACCGAGGCGCGCATACGTGTGGAGAGGGTTCAGAGGGCACCCGCCAGTGGGTGGCCGGCATTGGGTTTCTTTCCAAACGTCTCGGCACCCCGAGAGCTGTAGGAGACAAGGTGGGGCGGTGGGTCCGGCAGAGGCTGCCATCGCACGCTTTTCCTTAAAAGCTGGCGGAGATTGCAGAACCCAGCCTGCTGCCAGCACGGGAAAGAGTTAATGGCTTATTGGAGTCGGCACTTCCACATACCACAAGGGTAAGTCAAAACCGACCCGCCGAAGTACAAACAAGGCGAGCAAGTTCGCCCTGACTGACAGGCAGACGGTGAGGAGCATCGTCGGAGAGCTCGGGGGCTTTGGGGAGTGCGAAGGGGCGTACTGAGTGGCCAAAGAAACACGCGTGGATATTCTCGGCGTGCCACTGGATGTACGCCCCTGCCCGAGCAGGGGATGGGAGGACGCTTTCCCAAGCGGCGGCCTCACCCCTCTGCTGGGCGGTCCGCCCCCTACAACGGCCCTCCGCAAGGAAAAGTCCAAACCACCCTAAATTGTACCGCTGCCACCAGCGAGAACCCCCGCTGCCCCGGCAAACACCCCACCCCCCCCAAATTCCAGATCCCGGGCAGTGCTCGCCACCAGTGGTGGGCTCAGCGCGCATGCACTGTCTCCGACCCCGCCCTACCACGACCTGCCAGCACGCGGAGGGGGCGGGGAATGGGGCGGGGAACGAGGTGGGGGCCGCCCCTCCCAGGCGGTGGCCCCGCCCCTGCCTGCCCGCCTTTCCTTCCCGCGGCGCGCGGCACGGACAGGCCGCACGCGAACATACAGGGCGGCGCGGAGGCATGCAGAGCGCGCGCGCGTTACCTGCCGCCGCACCGACGGGGCGAGAGGAGGGGGCGACTGCGCCGGCTGCAAACCCCACCACGGACTTTATAACCGGGTCGGCTGCCCGCCGGGCGCAGACCGCCGAGTATTTTAATTAGGAGCCCTCCCCACCAACCTTCCCCTCCGCCTCCTCCTCCGCGGCCGCCACCGCCTCCTCCTCCTCCCTCCGCCCCTCGCAGCTCCTGCCCGCCCCGCCGCCCCTCCGAGTCGGCGGCCAAGAAAACCCAGAGAGACCTGGCGGCTGTCGGAGAAGGGGGAGCGGCGCGGCAGGCGGAGCGCCCCGCAGCCCGCCCGAAACTTGGTGAAGTTTGTCCGGCGGCGCGAACCAGGAGGCCGCGGCGCCCGGCGGCCGGCCAGTATGTGCGAGAAGCGGGCGGCTCGCTGCGCCCCTGCGGGCGGAGCGGGGCGGCTGTGAGCAGGGCAGCCCGAGCCCCCGGGGCCTCCCCGCAGCGCCTGAGCCGCCGCGGACCCCGTCCCGCCCGGCCTCGCACCGCGCCGCGGCGGGCTGCCCCCCGAGCTGCGCGAGCGGCGATGGCACCGGGCGGGCTCTGACCGCCGCCCCGTCCAGGGTTCTTCTCCTCACCGGAGACTTCCAAGGAGCATCGCGCCCGTGACGAAGCGAGTATCCCGCCACCCCGAGCCGTTCGCCTGCCGCCGGCTCCCGCCCTTGCCTCGAAACTTCTCTGCGGTCCTGCCGCACTCCAGCCGCTGCCGTTCGCATCGAGCCCAGAGGAAAAGCCCTGGCCCCGAGATCGGCGGCGCTGAGAGAGGCTCCGCAGCCCAGGCGGGGAGCGGCGCCCGTCCCGCCCGCCACATCTCCCTGACAGTGGGGCGTCGTCGCCGCTCGGCAGCGCCCGGAGCCGGGCCGCCCGTGGCCGCCGCACCACACCCGCCGGAGCCAGGGTTGCCGCGCCGAGATTGCATTTGGAGGACCAGAGTGCGGCGGGGGCGAAGAAAAGGCGGGAGAGGCTACCAGAGGAGGTGGCCACCAGCGCGGGGCGGGCGGCGGCTCGCCGGGGCGGCAAGAGGACACCATGTCCAAGCCGGTGGATCACGTCAAGAGGCCAATGAACGCGTTCATGGTGTGGTCGCGGGCGCAGCGGCGAAAGATGGCCCAAGAGAACCCCAAGATGCACAACTCGGAGATCAGCAAGCGTCTGGGCGCCGAGTGGAAGCTGCTGACCGAGTCGGAGAAGCGGCCCTTCATCGATGAGGCCAAACGGCTGCGGGCCATGCACATGAAAGAGCACCCCGACTACAAGTATCGTCCCCGGCGGAAGCCCAAGACGCTGCTCAAGAAGGACAAGTTCGCCTTCCCTGTGCCCTATGGGCTGGGCGGCGTGGCGGACCATGAGCACCCGCACGGGCTGAAGGCGGGCGGGCTGCACGGCGGGGCGGCCGGCGGGCTGATGCCCGAGTCGCTGCTGGCCAACCCTGAAAAGGCGGCGGCTGCTGCTGCCGCCGCCGCCGCCCGCGTCTTCTTCCCCCAGTCGGCTGCAGCCGCTGCTGCCGCCGCCGCCGCTGCCGCCGCCAGCAGCCCCTACTCCCTGCTGGACTTGGGCTCCAAAATGGCCGAGATCTCCTCCTCCTCCTCTTCCTCAGGCTCGGGGCTACCCTACGCCTCCTCGCTGGGCTACCCCGGCGCCGGCGGGGCGGGCGCCTTCCACGGGGCCGCGGCTGCCGCGGCCGCCGCTGCGGCCGCCGCCGGGGGGCACACGCACTCGCACCCGTCGCCCAGTAACCCGGGCTACATGATCCCCTGCAACTGCAGCGCTTGGCCCGGCCCGGGGCTGCAGCCGCCGCTGGCCTACATCCTTCTGCCGGGCATGGGCAAGCCCCAGCTGGACCCTTACCCCGCAGCCTACGCCGCGGCCCTATGACCCGCGGCTGGAGGATGCCCGCGTAAAGCCCCGGCCACCGACTAGATGGGTACCGGTGCATACGTGCGGCCGGGAAGGGGAGCAAGCCGCCACCGGAGCCGCGAAGTGGGGACTAGGGTCGAGGCTGGGGCGCCGGGGCCGACGACGACCTGTTGCGTGTCGCCGGCTGAGGGGCGCGTACCCGTCCGTCGCCCCGCGTAGATCTTGTGTGTGTTGCATGCGGTCTTTGCAGATAGCCGAGCTGAAAAAGAAGAGAAAAGAAAAAAAAAAAAAAAAAGAAAAAAAAAAATAGAAAAAAGTGGGGGGGGAGAAAAAGGAAAAAAAAACATTAAAAAGTAACCGGCCCGCTCTGTCCCCAGAAGTGCTTAATCGGGACGGACGCGGGAGCTACGTCCCTCCGCCGGTTCGTTCTTCGGCCGTGGGCTTTCTCCTCTGCCGGTCCCCACACCCCGCACGGTACTGGTCTCGGAAAAGTTCCTCTGCAGCACCGCCACCGCTGCCGAAAAGGAGGCGGAGGGAGTAGTTGGGATTGAGAGGCCGGGACAGGGAAAGGTGCGACGCCGGTAACGGAGACGGCCGCTGTGTGTTTGGTTCGTGGCCCTTCAAAGGCCAGCGGGAGCAGGATCCAGGCAAAGAACGGTTCGGCGGTGCAGGGTGCTGCCTGCCCCTCTCTGCACCCTGTCCCGCGTGGGTGCCCGCCACCCACTGCTGCGCGAGGCTGACAGGCGTGGATCGCCATTTCCGCGTGACCCTCGGTCTCCGTCTGTCGTGTCCCCCCCCCTTTCCCACCACCCTTCAGACTGTAAATTTGTATATCTGTGTGGAAACGTTAGGTTCGAATTGAAGACTCTTGTTACTTTTACTTCGCCCACGGTTGATTCAATTTTAACCTGGAAGGAAAAAAAAAGAAAAGAAAAAAAAAAGTAATGTCTTTTAAAAGGAATAAAAATATTGCAATATTGCAGGACCGCCTAGGGTTCGCAATATTATCTAAGGTTAAATCAGACTTTTTTGTCTGAGTGCTAATTATCTATTTATTATTTAGCTGAACTGAAGCAGAGCTTTGCTTTGACAGAAGAGTATTCTCATTTAAAAGGAAATCGGTTTGCCCCGCCAACACAAAGCATTTTACATGTGTCTTGGAGTACCCTACCTGTTTTATTACTTATTTTAGAGCAACTGCAATTTAATTGCAAATGGCTATTCGAAGAAACAAAACAAACCAAACAAACAAAACCCCCAAAACAACAAGCAAAACTCAATAAATTTTAGAGAGGGAAAAAAAAATCCATCAGCTTAGAGGGTTTTTTTTTGTTGTTTACTTTTGTAATGTGTATATTTTGACTAATGTTTGTGAATGAAACTGGCTAACATGTATTTAGTTTCCTTTTGGCTTTATGTAATATAAAGGAGAAAAAAAGATTAAGTATTGGTTTTAACATTTACGTGTAAATGGTTTTCTTGTGTGATCTTCTAATTTAAAGTTAGACGTCTAAACTATACTTGTAAATTAGATTCCGACTACCACTCTGTTCATTTTTGAACAAAGAGTTTAAATAAAGCCTGAAGCAGGGAAAAGAGAAAATCCTCTATTTCTTGTTGAATTACTAACAAGATTTTTATCTGAATTGCCCTTACGTGCCTGGTCCAGGTGAGGTGTAAGGTATCCTCTAAAGGCTGTCTTTGTTTCACTTTTGAATAGATTTACTAGGAAATCTAAATCAAGTCATTGTTATTCAGAGCCAAAAACCTGATTTATCACATTTTTAATCGTGAATAGGAAAGAAGATTTAAAAAAAAAATCAAAAAAGCCTAAACCTCAAGTTGTCGTATTATCTTAAAAAAAAAAAAAAGAAAGGGCATTCATTGACCAACAGAACAGAGTTCACTGAATACACTGAGACCGTTCAAAGCATTTCATCGGTATCCAGTAACATTTTCAGGGTGGAAAGTTGCCTGACCACTTTATCTGGTTAGCCCAAGAGCTTCGCCACTTAAACCCGTGTAATTTGTTCCCCTATCTGAGCAATATTTCTGCTTTATTTCTTGACTATTTTTCGTGGGGATTTCCAGTGACTGCTAACTAAAACTTAACACGGTGGGGGGGGTGGGGGGTGTTGTTTTGTTTGTTTTGGCTTTTTGTTCCCCCCCCCCCGCCTCTAGATGGGTTTTCTCTCTGCCCGAAAATGGTGGTTTCAAATGTAAATCCAGCAAACCTCTGCACGGGAGTTTATGTGTAGCGGGGAAACGGGAGAGGGATGGAACGGTCCGTCCTCCCAGCAAGGGAACTGAGAGCATCGCACAACGTGAATGTCTGCAAGGCAATAAAACAGCCTGTCACCTTGCTGGGGTGGCAAACCCACCCTGGCTCGTTTTGTATGTCTGCATGCATATATATGAAGTATATATATGTATGAAGTGTATATATATAAATATATATCTTTTCCTCCAGAGTGGTTGATTACACTCTTAATTGTGACAATAACAATAGCTCCTGAGTAAAAGCCTCCCAAATCAGCCTTCCCCTTGGAATTACGTTCAAAAAGTGGAAAGTTTGGGAGATTTGCGGAACAGCCTGTTCATTTGACCCTGATTCACTAATTAAAACGATCCTGCTTTTGTTATTCCCCCAGCGCTTTGCAATATTATAAGTTAATTCATATGGTTCTGAGCGATTATGCAAAACTAATTTGGACTGTCCAGGGGTAATTATCCCTGACACGGTTAATTAAATCCTTTCAAGGCTCCGCCATTCCCTTTTGTAGCAGCCCATCACTTCTCAACACGGAACTTCCTGCCGCTTCCCTGGAAGTCACCCCAGCCCTAAATCTTAGTGACCTCCCTGCTCCTTCCAGCTCTATCCCAGAGACCCGCAGATTTTACGTTTTGGGGTTTAGTTTTCTGGGTTTTTTTGT